>NC_057853.1:62933722-63236752 GCF_015237465.2 Chelonia mydas | reverse complement strand
GGGGCCATTTTAGTACGTTGTGTGTTCAGTAGCAACATCTATTGACAAGTATGGTGTGATACTGATGAGTTATGCAGCACATCCCTTCTTCTCTATCTCATGTGCAAAGACAGTGCCTGTAATATTTGGTCTTGCTGGGGAGGAAGAGAATTCTCCTCCCTTGGACAATATGATTGACTTTAACCCCTAAATTAAAATTACTGCCTGCAAGGTTTTATTTTCTAAATACAAAGTCAGAGAGAGACGCTGAGTGAATGTAGCAATTGAAGGACTAGGATTAAAGGAACAAATCTCATTCATACCATCAGCAGAAGGGCCATTCATAATACTGTGATCCACAGAGAGCAGCTAGAACACTTTACAAATGGAAAGGGAGTATATTAAACAGGTAGTTGTTGGGTGTTGTGTAATTATCCGAACATTTAAAAAATGCCTAACTGTTCTTTAGCAGACCCTCTATGGATGCAGAAAGAGTTTACAGCCGACTAGTGTAAACTGAACCTCTAGGAGGCTAACCATGTCCCATATTAATTTAAAGTATTTACCTCTGAAATGTAATATATCTTTTTCAGAATTGTTAATTTTTTTCTCCCATGTTTTAGAAGATTGAATATAGTTAGGTTTTTCCCCTCACCTTTTTATACAAGGTTTCAATAGAAATACAGGGCTTTAGGCAAGCCTCACAATAAGGGATTTTGCACAGATGTTGGAAAGAGCTTAAAGAGCAGGAAAATGTTTGTGACTAATCTTTCATCTATATTTAGTCTCTGGCAGAAAGACAAGGGTATTTCATAAAGGACAGACAAGGTACAATTATGAATAAACATGCAAAAAAAATAAAATAGACCTAAAGAAGAATCAAAGCAGTTCTTCAATACCAGTTGTTGTTGTTGTTATTTTATTTATTTATTTTATTTATTTGTATAAAGATAGCACCTGGAGGCAGGTTGACATATTATTGCATTATTGAGAAGCTTTCCCTCTCCCTGAAATTCATGGATGAGCAATATTCAGACTTTGATAATGAAGCACTGCATCCTTATGAAAGATGCCTTTTGGTTAAATTTAAGGGCACAGAGATTTGAATCCTATGTTATGATCAAAGATAACCACCGATAGGATAGGATGTGATATGATATAATTGATATGATATAATATAATATATTAACCATCTACCTACTCCAGTTGGACAACTCATGTACTTAAAGTTATCCGCATGCTGGATTGGGGTGTCAATCTATTTCAGAGTATGTATTGCTCAAAGATGTTCAGACAGCTGAATATGAAGGTGCTTGGCAAACTGAATGACAAGCATTTGATCGATCAGTAAATCACATTTTTTAATACATTATCTTCTACCAGTGTGAAAGTTACTCTTAAAATAAAAAACACTAACAGTACTTTCACCCTCTTTTCTTTAAAAAGAGCCTTTTGAATTTAATTATAAAACAAAAAACAGATGTATAAAATATATTTACAAATAAGTGTAAAAACCAAACCTTACACCAGAGGTTCTCAACCTGTTTACCATTGTGGGCTGCATATGCTCTATGTGTTATGCAGGCCACATCCACACAATATATGTACTACTAGGGTGACCAGATGTCCCGATTTTATAGGGACAGTCCCGATATTTGGGGCTTTGTCTTATATAGGTGCCTATTACCCCCCACTCCCTGTCCTGATTTTTCACACTTGCTGTCTGGTCACCCTGTATACTAACTGTAGGGCCCTGAGGATGTCACATGGGCCAAAGCCAGTGGTGAGCTGGAGCCGGTTCACTGGAACCGGTTGTTAAATTTAGAAGCCCTTTTAGAACCGGTTGTCCCACAAGGGTCTCATGGGCCTCATCCCACAAGGGACAACCAGTTCTAAAAGGGCTTCTAAAATTAACAACCGGCCAAAAGTGGCACCTTAGGCACCACCTCTGTGGGTGCTCCGGGGCTGGAGCACCCACCGGCAGCTCCTCACCCGGCCCCAGCTCACCTCACCTCCGCTCCGCCTCTGCCTCCTCCCCTGAACTCATGACCCCTTTCCTCCACCCCCGCCCCCCCCCGGCTTCCCACGAATCAGGAAGGGGGGCACTCAGGAGGAGCGCGAGGAGGGCCGCCCATGCCGCAGCAGGTAACCTGGAGGGGGGGCACTCAGGGGAACCGCTCCTCGCCCCAGCTCATCTCTGCCTCCCTGGGCCTGAGTGCGAAGCCGCTGCTTGCTTCTCAGCCCTCCCCGGCTTCCCACGTGAACAGCTGATTCGCGGGAAACCAGGGGGGAGCCGGGCGGCACGTTCAGGGGAGGAGGTTACACAGGTGGTGTCGGAGAGAAGGCTTTGGATTCTTTGACCATGGGATGGTGTTCCATGAAGGAGGAGTGCTGGGCAGAGACGGGCTCCACCTAACGAAGAGAGGGAAGAGCATCTTTGCGAGCAGGCTGGCTAACCTAGTGAGGAGGGCTTTAAACTAGGTTCACCGGGGGAAGGAGACCAAAGCCCTGAGGTAAGTGGGCAAGCAGGATACGGGGAGGAAGCACAGGCAGGAATGTCTGTGAGGGGAGGGCTCCTACCTCATACTGAGAATGAGGGGCGATCAGCAGGTTATCTCAAGTGCCTATATACAAATGCACAAAGCCTGGGAAACAAGCAGGGAGAACTGGAGGTCCTGGTGAAGGCAAGGAATTATGACATGATTGGAATGACAGAGACTTGGTGGGATAACTCACATGACTGGTGTACTGTCATGGATGGTTATAAACTGTTCAGGAAGGACAGGCAGGGCAGAAAAGGTGGGGGAGTAGCACTGTACGTAAGGGAGCAGTATGACTGCTCAGAGCTCCGGTATGAAACTGCAGAAAAACCTGAGTGTCTCTGGATTAAGTTTAGAAGTGTGAGCAACAAGAGTGATGTCGTGGTGGGAGTCTGCTATAGACCACCGGACCAGGGGGATGAGGTGGATGAGGCTTTCTTCCAGCAACTCACAGAAGCTACTAGATCGCACGCCCTGGTTCTCATGGGCGACTTTAATCATCCTGATATCTGCTGGGAGAGCACTACAGCGGTGCACAGACAATCCAGGAAGTTTTTGGAAAATGTAGGGGACAATTTCCTGGTGCAAGTGCTGGAGGAGCCAACTAGGGGGAGAGCTTTTCTTGACCTGCTGCTCACAAACCAGGAAGAATTAGTAGGGGAAGCAAAAGTGGATGGGAATCTGGGAGGCAGTGACCATGAGTTGGTCGAGTTGAGGATCCTGACACAGGGAAGAAAGGTAAGCAGCAGAATACGGACCCTGGACTTCAGGAAAGCAGACTTCGACTCCCTCAGGGAATTGATGGGTAGGATCCCCTGGGGAAATAACATGAGGGGGAAAGGAGTCCAGGAGAGCTGGCTGTATTTTAAAGAATCCCTATTGAGGTTACAGGGACAAACCATCCCGAAGTGTCGAAAGAATAGTAAATATGGCAGGCGACCAGCTTGGCTTAACAGTGAAATCCTTGCGGATCTTAAACATAAAAAAGAAGCTTACAAGAAGTGGAAGATTGGACAAATGACCAGGGAAGAGTATAAAAATGTTGCTCGGGCATGTAGGAATGAAATCAGGAGGGCCAAATCGAACCTGGAGCTGCAGCTAGCAAGAGATGTTAAGAGTAACAAGAAGGGTTTCTTCAGGTATGTTGGCAACAAGAAGAAAGCCAAGGAAAGTGTGGGCCCCTTACTGAATGAGGGAGGCAACCTAGTGAGAGAGGATGTGGAAAAAGCTAATGTACTCAATGCTTTTTTTGCCTCTGTCTTCACGAACAAGGTCAGCTCCCAGACTGCTGCGCTGGGCAACACAGCATGGGGAGTAGGTGGCCAGCCCCCTGTGGAGAAAGAAGTGGTTAGGGACTATTTAGAAAAGCTGGACGTGCACAAGTCCATGGGGCCGGATGCGTTGCATCCGAGAGTGCTAAAGGAGCTGGCGGCTGTGATTGCAGAGCCATTGGCCATTATCTTTGAAAACTCATGGCGATTGGGGGAAGTCCTGGATGACTGGAAAAAGGCTAATGTAGTGCCCATCTTTAAAAAAGGGAAGAAGGAGGATCCTGGGAACTACAGGCCAGTCAGCCTCACCTCAGTCCCCGGAAAAATCATGGAGCAGGTCCTCAAGGAATCAATCCTGAAGCACTTACATGAGAAGAAAGTGATCAGAAACAGTCAGCATGGATTCACCAAGGGAAGGTCATGCCTGACTAATCCAATCGCCTTCTATGATGAGATTACTGGTTCTGTGGATGAAGGGAAAGCAGTGGATATATTGTTTCTTGACTTTAGCAAAGCTTTTGACACAGTCTCCCACAGTATTCTTGTCAGCAAGTTAAAGAAGTATGGGCTGGATGAATGCACTATAAGGTGGGTAGAAAGTTGGCTAGATTGTCGGGCTCAACGGGTAGTGATCAATGGCTCCATGTCTAGTTGGCAGCCGGTATCAAGTGGAGTGCCCCAAGGATCGGTCCTCGGGCCGGTTTTGTTCAATATCTTCATAAATGATCTGGAGGACGGTGTGGATTGCACTCTCAGCAAATTTACGGATGATACTAAACTAGGAGGAGTGGTAGATACGGTGGCAGGTAGGGATAGGATACAGAGAGACCTAGACAAATTGGAGGATTGGGCCAAAAGAAATCTGATGAGGTTCAACAAGGATAAGTGCAGGGTCCTGCACTTAGGACGGAAGAATCCAATGCACCGCTACAGACTAGGGACCGAATGGCTAGGCAGCAGTTCTGCGGAAAAGGATCTAGGGGTGACGGTGGACGAGAAGCTGGATATGAGTCAACAGTGTGCCCTTGTTGCCAAGAAAGCCAATGGCATTTTGGGATGTATAAGTAGGGGCATAGCCAGCAGATCGAGGGACGTGATCATTCCCCTCTATTCGACATTGGTGAGGCCTCATCTGGAGTACTGTGTCCAGTTTTGGGCCCCACACTACAAGAAGGATGTGGAAAAATTGGAGAGAGTCCAGCGAAGGGCAACAAAAATGATTAGGGGTCTGGAACACATGACTTATGAGGAGAGGCTGAGGGAACTGGGATTGTTTAGTCTGCAGAAGAGAAGAATGAGGGGGGATTTGATAGCTGCTTTCAACTACCTGAGAGGTGGTTCCAAAGAGGATGGTTCTAGACTATTCTCAGTGGTAGAAGATGACAGGACAAGGAGTAATGGTCTCAAGTTGCAGTGGGGGAGGTTTAGGTTGGATATTAGGAAAAGCTTTTTCACTAGGAGGGTAGTGAAACACTGGAATGTGTTACCTAGGGAGGTGGTAGAATCTCCTTCCTTAGAAGTTTTTAAGGTCAGACTTGACAAAGCCCTGGCTGGGATGATTCAATTGGGGATTGGTCCTGCTTTGAGCAGGGGATTGGACTAGATGACCTCCTGAGGTCCCTTCCAACCCTGATATTCTATGATTCTATGATAGGTGGAGTGGAGGTGAGCTGGGGCTGGGCGAGGAGCTGCTGGTGGGTGCTCTGCACCCACCAAATTTTCCCCGTGGGGGCTCCAGCCCCGGAGCACCCGGGGAGTCGGTGCCTAAGGCGCCACTTTTGATGTGATTGGTGGGGGGAGCGGCTGCTCCCCCGCCTAGCTATGCTACCTTGCCCCTAGGAGTCAGAGGACCTACCGGATGCTTCCTGGGAGCCATCCCAGGTAAGCATCACCGGGACTCCCCACCTCGCCCCCCGGCAGGTCCCTCTGGCTCTTAGGGGTGGGGCACGGTGAGCACCCAGTACAGTGGCCCATGAGACCCTCCTGCACAGTTCTGGGGGCAGTCAGGGGACAGGGGAGGGGTGTTGCTGGGGCAGGAGTCCCGGGGGGGGGGGCACCAAGGAATGCGGGGGGTTGGATAGGGCAGGAGTCCCGGGGGATAGGGGCGGGCCACGACCCCCTCGTGGGGTGAGGAGGGAACCGGTTGTCAAGTTTTTGGCAGCTCATCACTGGCCAAAGCTGAATTCCCATTTGAACTAAAGAGTATCTTTTAGAAGAAAACATCCAATCTTGATGGGGCAAAGTAGCTTGACTCCAGTGGGGCTGCAGAGGTTCATCTGTACAGAGTAATATGCAAAATGGGGCCTTATGTATGAACTATAAACGTAAATGTAAACATTATTTAATTTGGAAGCCAAATCTTTACCACATCTGGCCACTATCATTAGTACCTTGCCGCATCCACAACTCCTTTTTCCCCTAATGCAGCTCTGCCTTCAATAGCTACAGTTTAGCCACAAATTATATATGGACAATTAAAAAACACCATGTTATTCTCCTTGTCTACCTTCTATCCCTCAAGACCCAGTGTAGCTACAGACTTGGGTTCTGATCCTATAAACACTCAGAGACTTGCAAATACACATTCGGAGGGGACTAAAAGGTCAGGCCATGATGTATCAGTCTGTAAAAGCTTTAGGAAAAAATAGTTCCGACACATGAATATCTTCCAACTTAGATTACTGCAGCCACTAATAAAGTTTTCCAAAACACTCCAAGAGTATGTAAATCTCTAGTTTATCTATGGATTCATAACATTTTTGTGTGTTTATAAAAAGGAAAAGTAACTTATCTGATACTTTGTGTAAAGTTTTAGCTTGATGTTCGCGGAACTATTAATATCAAGAATAGAGGTGGTCAAATCATTTATAATATAATAAATAATATTCATTGCTATTTAACCCTTTTTCCTATTTGCATATTGTTCTCTAACTGATCCTATCTAGTCATGTATTTGATACTTGCAAACATTAGTCAAATAATTGTAAGAAAGTTTATGCCATGCGTTCACATCAGCTAGTCCTTATTCAGAACGTGCAATCCATCACCTGAGTCACGTGGTATTGTTATACTCTCTGTCTGGATGATTTAAACTTTTTAAATAGGAAAATAATCAACAATGCATTTTCTGGTACGAATTTTGGGACAAACCATGCACAAAAATAAGTGGAACTTCCAGGATTAACAAATATGTTCGCACATACCTACTGACCATTTAAATGCTCAAGAATAATGAATAAAATAATCTCACAAAAGATAGCAAATTGACTTCTTGCTTTTATTCCTTCATACAAGGAAGTGTTTTCACCATCAATGTGTTGCAAAATCATAGCTTATATGGGGAAAACCGACAGAAGCACCAGAACACTGCAAATTTCATCATCCTCTTGCAGAAGGAGAATTCCTCCCCTCTTCCCACAAAGGGGGTGGGACGGTCACATGGAGATCTAACATCCTTACATTATCCTAATTCCCATGACAGCATAGCTCCAAATTTACGAGTGAGAATATAGCAACTGCAGATTAATGCAATAATCTTTTCATTGATTATTTTCCATATGTGCAGAATAAAACCTCAATCCTGCAACAATTTACATAGGTGTTTAACTTTATACGCAATGAGCTATTCCACTGAACTCAGTAAATGCATTTTTCATGAATGGGGCTGCTCACAGTATATAAGATCTCGGCAGAGATGGGGCTAAAAGCAAAAAGCATACTAAAGAAACACACCAGGCAGGAAAAATGAAACCGATTGAAAAAAAGCAGAGATGTACAAATAAATGTTATAAGTATAAAAGGTCTGTTTCCAAGCTGATGTAAATTGATGTAGCTCCCCTGACTTTGTTAGATCTACACCAATTTGCACTAGCTGAAAATACGGCCCAAAGTATTTACACTGAACTAATTGCTATTCAGAATCCAGGTAGAAATAAGCAGAGGAAAAAAGGGGGAAAGAGGAATAAAGAAAAGAAAATGGGATTGTGAAAATAGGGAAAGAATGGATGTTTTAGGCCTGTGGTATCTCCTATTTGATCATGATCAAATCTCCTAGAACTTTTCTAAAATATCATTCATTCCATTTAGTAGCTTCACAAAAGCTGCATGTAAAGCTGTATAAAATCTGTGAAAGCAGGTATTGCACGCTATGTAATAATAAATATTTTTTGCATATTTTTTTTCAGTATTTGTTAAATTCCCAGACAGTGCCTGCTCCTTTTCCCACTAAAATCAATATGAGGAACTTCAGGTCTAACGTATATACACAGCAAACTCTTTCTGTGTACAGATACTCATTAAAAAGTGTGTTTATTTAACTTGTGTTCCTGTTACAACTTACCTGTAAAATATAATATATATATTTGTTTGTTTGTGCAGTAATTCCATCAAGCTGGTGAATCTGTGCTCTATATTTATCAGCACATGGCTGACAGCAGCTGGGTTCATACATTTGGTAAGTTAACTTGAAAATACTTCATCAGGTTTATTTCATGGATCACCTCCTCTGAGCTACTTTATTACCTGAAATTACCTTGCTTGGGATAATCCCTTAACACTGTTACAGAGTACAATAAAGAAAGGCATCACAGCTGGCTGACTTTCCAGCCTTGTACCCAAAACTAATTCTGAACAGTAAGTAATATTCACTTCACTAACCTCCATGTTTAGGTTCAGAAATAGTTACATAAGTCTGGGACTTGGATTTTAATAGAACTCTTTTAATAATCACATCCTACCACTAGGTGGCAATATTGCCTTAATAATTACCAAGAGTACTTGTCAGAAAAGGCTGGTACAGCATAAATGGTAATGCATCCGATGAAGTGAGCTGCAGCTCACGAAAGCTTATGCTCTAATAAATTTGTTAGTCTCCAAGGTGCCACAAGTCCTCCTTTTCTTTTTTACGGATACAGACTAACACAGCTGCTACTCTGAAACCTGTCATAAATGGTAATGACATCCTGGAAAACACATGGCTTCGCCAAAAAAGCAGTTTTGTATTTTCAGAAGAATTAATCTGATTTACTAACATTTTAGAGTAGGGTTCTTAGAGATTAGTTCTCTGCCTTATTCAGTTTTTTTAAAAAAATCATATCACTTTCAGCCCCTGACAAAAATATTATCTACATTTGATGGTTTACGCTCTTATTCAGTATTGATTAGCTGTATGTTTTAAACACTTCTATAACTAAAAAGATCTCAGTTATAAAATAATGGCATTAATATGCATTTTAAAAGTTAAAAAAGCAATAACAGTTTTGAAATGAATTGTTTACTGTCAATTATATTTTGTAAATACAATTTAATATGACTTTAGATGTACATTATGTAGCAGATAATTTTGCCCAGCTCAGGGTCAGTAAGATATCAGGTTGTTAGCAGCAGCAATCTATGCAACAACAGATTTCGGGCCAGATTCTGATTTCAGTTACATCGGTGTAAGTCTGGAGTAACTTCATTGACTTCAATTGAATTATTCTGAATTTACATTAGTGTACATGTGGTTAAAATTAGACCCTTGATCTTTTAATTATGGAAGGTAGTCGTTTGTCCAAATGTCTGTTTTCCACTCTAAGAAAATATTCATATCTTACCTACCATTTCAAAATTTGAATGCCCTATAATGTCCTTATTTCTGAGGATGACTACGTTTCTGACACCTATATCACACAGGAAAATGATAAAAGACAAAAACATCCTGGCACTTGTGGGTGAACCACCTTTCAAAAAGTGATTGCTCTGTATCTGACCTATCAGACCTCATCCTCAAAGGAAATCTGCACAACGCTTTCAAAAGATGAGCCTGGGAGCTTAAATTCATTACTCTGCTAGACACCAAAAATCATGGACTGAACAGAGACACTGGATTTATGGCTTGTTATAACAATCTGTAACCCACTAGCCCCTTCTTTTGTCTTTTGACTGCAGAGGCGTTAACAGGCTATTCTACCTTGAATGGTCCCTTACAATATGTGATAACTACTTATGCTAAACAATCTGTTCCACCTTCCATTTAGCTGTGATGTGGGAGTTCCTTTCCGAGACTTTAAAAAGAGCTCTACGTGGCTTGAATGCTTGTTTCTCTCACCATAGGCGCTGACTCCATGGATGCTTCAGGGCTGGAGCATCCATGGAACAAAAAATTGTGGGTGCTCAGCTCCCACCAGCTACAGCTGTTCAGCAATGCCCCCAATCAGCTAATCTGGGGCATCCCTGATCAGCTGATCGGCAGTGCCACCAAACAGATGATCGGCAGCTGAGGGAGGGCCTTGGGTTAAGATGGAGATTAGCGAGCAGCGGGAGGGTGGGGACCTCCGGGAAGGGGTGGAGTGGGAAGAGGCGGAGCGAGGGCTGGGACTCAGGGCTAGTGTGGGAAGAAATGAAGGGAGGGCGGAACCTTGGGGGAAGGGGCAAAGTGGGGGTGGGTCCTTAGGGTGGAGTAGTGGTAGAGCACCTCCGGGGAAAAATAAAAGTCAACACCTATGTCTCTCACCAACAGAAGTTGGTCCAATGAAATATATTATCTCACCCACCTTTTCTCTCTCATATCACAAATCCTCCTCTGTGACTTTTGTGATACAAGCATCATCATCAGCCTGCATTTAGTGCCTCAAAAGACCAGACTCAGGGTAGGTCTACACTACCACCTAAGTCAATCTAACTTATGTTGCTCAGGGGTATGAAAAAAACACACCCTGAGGGACGCAAGTTACAGCGACCCAAGCACTGTCCACACCGGTGCTATGCCGGCGGAAGATGTTATGTTGGCCGGAGATGGACAAAACATGTTATAATTGTGCCATGCATTGTTGTTAATTATTTATTAGTAGTTCAGGTATTATTTTTCTAGGTTTGAGGAGAAGCAGGTTTTTAAAAGTTTAATAATTGTTGATTTTTTGTTTCAGTGTTTCTCACACTTTCTTTTCATGCTTTTCAGTACAGGTGGTCTAATTCTACTGCAGGGTTTCTCAAATGTGTAATATCATAATGTGGACCACATCTTATGGAAAGATTATCATATGGATATTTTCCTTCCCATTCATAATCGCATATCATCCCTGTGGTAACTGCAATAGCTGGCTACATGGGAAAATAAAATTTGGAAATTACTTACTGTATTTTAGCTGCTTTTTAATAAAATTTCTGAACTGGAAAATAAGAGGGGGAGCCAGACCCTTGGAACCAGCCAGTTCTCCTAGGACTACCAGCAAGTGATCCACAGATCACAGTTTGGGAACCTCTGCTCTATAGTAATTTTAAACACAGATCTCTGTTACCTTGTTTGGAATTTGAAACCATTTTATTTACTGTTAGGAAACAAGATAAAGTCACTCTGCTTTGCTTCCCCTTCTTGTAGCCTGAGGTGCTCAGGAAGCTTGGGAGGAATGGTTAAAAATGGCAAGCTTTTTTTTTTTAAATTGCTTTGTTTATTTCCATATTCAGAAGTTTAAGAGACAACTTTTCAATTCTGTGCCTTTTAAATTGTGCCCAGATATTTTCAAGTGCTTCTATTTGTTGGCACGTACTTATGCATGAATTGAATAACAGAGACTATCACTTGAGCATGCACAGAATTTTCCCAGAGTTTTGATTGCATACATCAATGCACTTACTAGCATTGCAGGTTCACTTCAAGGATCCTTTAGAAAATTTGCTCCTTGATGAATTTCAGACTGGAACCAGTCTTTATAGTCAATCTAAGTTGTTATTGGTCACTGTCAGAGAAAGAATGCCAAACTAGATAGACCTCGTGTCTGATCTAGCATGGCAATTCCAGTCTTCTTATAGATGCATGAAAATAGGGGGTTATAAAAGAACTGTAGCTTACAAGATCTCAACCAATTCATTGGTGAGGCCATAACTCTTGATATGTGTAGCAGTTCTCTCTGCTGGGTATAGTAAGATCTGCTCAACTGTTTAGTCATCTATAATTATCTTTCCTTCTGATGGTTAGGCATAAATCATGCTACTGCCGATAGCTAGTAAAGACTTGAGTTTTGATTGTAGAAGCTTGTGATTGTGGAACTAAAAGCTATGAGTTTTTGGAGCCAGAGATCTGTTTCTCATGATGTATACATGTGGTTAACTAACAACCATTACTATGTACATAACATCATTGGCCGTGCGTTATTTTAGAAGGAAAAGGAAGGTGAGATTATCTGGATTCCATTATAAACTAGATACTTTAGTAACGACTGGTGACAGTGTTTTCCACAAGTAACATAAGCAAGAGGACCCTGTATGGTAGCAATGGAATTGTACAACTCTAATTAAGGCAGAATTTGGCCCTTGATTAGTAAAATGTTTCCAGCATTATATGCATGCCAATTAGACAAAAGTAAATAATTACAACTAGTATTAATCTGTTACTGCCCTATTAAATCATTCTATTTGTCCTTTTATGTTGTAGGTGGAGAACTCAGGGGATCCATGGGAAAATTTCCAAAATAACCAACCACTTACATATTGGGAATGTGTTTATTTACTAATGGTTACAATGTCCACTGTTGGCTATGGAGATGTTTATGCAAAAACAACCCTTGGTCGCCTTTTCATGGTCTTCTTCATCCTCGGGGGATTGGTAAAATCTCTTTATTGCTACTACTACTTTAATACCAGCTCTTTTATATCCCCTAAAGTTTATTAAGCAGCAACCTGAACTGTAGTGTCTGATTTAATAAGTTAAAAACGTAAGAATTTTAAACAATTCAGCTACATACCTTTTTCTTTTTATAAGACAAGTATTTTGTTAAGCGAGATCGTCATATTTTTGAAGATTGTCATTAATCTACAGTAAGAATAACTCTAATATATTTACGATAGTAATGCATGTAAATACGTGAAATGCCTTAGCAATTCTATTTACAGTCCATTACTTTTCAGTGACACTAACTGTTGTGCATTGTTTGATGATGGTCATTGATATTTTGAAGGAAGTTTGCGGTTTCAAGAGCCCTCCCCCACCCTCTGTGTTCCTTCCCAGAATTCCAACAAACACTGTGGCTTAGTACTGCCTTAAAGAGCAGCACGCCTGATCCAGACATTAGCAAACCATGTTCTCTTTGATTTCAAACATGCAACCATGTCATAATGTTAACTCACAGTAGACTACGTTTAGTATAAACACAACAAATTTCCTTTAACTCCTTTTAACAAATTGTATCACTCCTTTTCCTGTTCAAATAAGTATGTTCACAGCACTAAAATTACGGATTGTTCTATGTCAAATTACCTTTTTTTTATCATTGCTAGTACCACTACAGCAACTGCTGCATTTTGTCTTTTAAAAGAGCAGTTTATGTTAAGATTTATGCTCTGTAAGGTAAGTGTGAATTAAAATTCAGTCACAATATATGTATTGTACGTTTACGTGCACATGTGTATTGTTATACACATATATTTATTGTACATATGCATACATCTCTCTGTAGCAGGTTTTTGTATAGCAGATACATTATCAATGCAAAATGTATAATATATATGCACTTACATACAAAAGACACATATTTGCATATGGATAAAGAGACCAAGTTGACTGGCAGCAGCTCTTAGAAGTATCCAGCCACAAGCAAGATGTTTGTTGGACAAAACATGGCAGATCATTTTTTTTCTCCTTACTACCTTTTTCTGTCACATGTTCTTTCAAACCTTTTGAAAATAAAACTTTTGAAAAAGGTTGGTTTTGTTTTGTTTTTTTGAGGGGGAGTTGACACCATTTTGATTCTTGAGAGCAGGTGAACGCCTGACACCATATTGTTTTTGTCTTCTTTTGAATCTTCATTGAAAAAGTCCACCTATCTCTCCCCTCCCCCCAAAAAGTAACAATCGTAATATCCACTTTTGTTTTTTGCAGCATGAATAGTCTTCCCTCCCCCCCCCACCCACTTCAGGAAGAATTAGACACAGCCAATATTTTACAATTAGATGCCAATTTGACTTTATTTTGTTCTTCTTTTGTTTTGTGTGCTTTTTTCCCTCTTTTGACCGTTACTTTTAGTTTACCAAATATACATCTTCAAGACCAACTTTTACATTGAACCCTCTTATTTTGTTTTATAATTTGCTTTTTTTTTTTCATTTTAAAAATACTTTTATAGGTCTAATTCTTTTGCATTTTCAGATCTTAAAAGATATATATCTTCTGAAAATATTCATCATCCCCCTTTCTTTGGCCTCTCTTTTTAGTCTTTTCTTCTGTCTCCTATCTTCTTCTTAGGCCATGTTTGCCAGCTACGTCCCTGAAATCATAGAGTTAATAGGAAACCGCAAGAAATATGGTGGTTCCTATAGTGCGGTTAGTGGAAGAAAGTAAGTATTCCAAGAGGCTCTGCTGCCTCTGCTGCAGTAGAACACTCTCTGCATGCCATTTTCTTTTTTTGTTTTTTTGTTTCATGCATGTAGGCAATGTTTGCTCGCTACGTGCCAGAAATTGCTGCTCTCATCCTTAATCGGAAGAAATACGGCGGGACTTTTAACTCAACCCGAGGCAGAAAGTAAGTCAAAGAAGACCAGGTGTGGTGGTGACACGCTAAAGAACCCCTGGGTGTGGTGACATCTGACTCATGGACACACACTAATATGCTTGTGCTCTGTGACATCAAATGTCACCACCAGAGAGTTGTCACACTATGTTATTAGAGACCTGGGCCATGCTAAGGTACAAGTCACAATATTTTGCCCCTTTTTCTAGAGAATCTCTGGATACCACTAGAACTAAATTGATACATTCTGGAAGGAACCCTGCTATTGCTTCTGCAGTTAGCTTGTGGAACAAGATCACATCACACTTTTCTAAGCACCAACCAGCTAGACATCACTTGATTGTCTCTTGAGCAAGTAATTATACTGGTCATCATTTGAAATTACTCCGTCCATGAGAAAATTGGGTATGGCAGAACATGACATGGGCACTTTATGTTGTCCGAGTTATTTCATTATGATGGCCACACTGGAAGATGATATTGCTAGTTTTCATTGATCAAATCCTAAGAGATGCTAACTACATGCAACTTCAGTTGACTTAATTTGGTGTTTGCAGGTGCTCGGCACTTCTCAAGATTTGGAACAGTCTTTTTAAAACCATTACATGCCCTACCCTGAAAAGCATGCATCCGATGAAGTGAGCTGTAGCTCACGAAAGCTTATGCTCAAATAAATTTGTTAGTCTGTAAGGTGCCACAAGTACTCCTTTTCTTTTTGCACATAAGAATAATTCTTTTTGGCTGGTAGCAACACTTATGCTTAAATAGGCCACATAAACCTTCAAAAATTAACTGCTTTACATTTCCACTGAATGCCTGTTTTTCATCTTGACCATGTTACAACCAAGTCTATCTGAAAGCCATGATAGATCTGTTTGGAAATAGCCTCAAATAAGGTCTATGTACTCAGAGAATAATATTCTCTTTTCTGTTCCACTCTACGAGTATTTCCATCTTCTCTTGAGTTCAGCTCATCCTTCTGCCATTCCAGTGCAGAAATGGAGAAAACTGGCCTCAAGACTTTTCACATACACTTTTCCACAGAACACAGCAGAGGACACTCTGAATAATCCTTTCTAGTGGAATCTAATTGTTAGTCCCTCCCCTCATCTTTGAGAATTAAGCATTTCAGTTTAGTCCCTTTGAAACCATCACTTTACACATGATGTTCATGTGACATGAATATGGTAATATCAAGTTATTTCTCTTCCTTGTTGAGTTGAGAGACTCTAAAGACCTGTAACCATTTACCAGCTAATTCCTGAGCACTGGTTTACACCATGTGATCCACAAGTAAAAGCTTTTCTTTCACTGATTTCTTACATCATTGAGCATTACAATATGTCCCAGTTAAGCAGAGGATCCTTAACCACTCTTTTTTCCTTGGGTTTTTTTTTTAAAAAGATACTCTCAAATGCCTAAAATACATAACTACTACCAGTACCAGAATTTGCTAGTACAGATCACCCAGACCGGTTGGGTCTATAATCCTCAAGATTAACAAAAACATCTTCATTGGCATTTGCCTTCTCTGACCATCAAAGAGAGAGAGAGAGAGAGATCACTAGTTTCCCCAAAATGTTTAGTTTTAAGATCTGTCTACTCAGTTTCCTACATGTAGTCTTAAGTCTAGAAGCTTTTCAAACATAAAGCCACAGAATTAGCTGGTATAACTCTTATTGGAGTTTCATCAGCAGAGAATATGACCCAATAAATACAGTTATAAAAATACAGTTTCAATCCCCCTAGTCTAGTCTTTTTTGTCACTGGTACCCAGCATTGCTCTGTTGTCTCTAAACTTGGACCTGATCTTCAGTCAAACTCCAACACCGTGAAGGCCTCAACTCCCAGATCACAGGCTTCCCGCTAGCTTTGGGGCTTGCTTCATCTTATTTTATCACAGTTTTTTCTTTTTGCTTTATTTATATGTGCTCTGTTTGTTTTTAGCTCTTTCTCTGTTGGTCTCTGCTGTCCATATCGCTTGTCAATTGTACTCACTCTGTCATCGGCACACAGACTATTCAATTTACTTTACGCATTGTTTCCTGGTTCAAAAGCTAATTACTAAGTACTTTAAAGAAGTCCTTTGCTCACGTGGATCTATCATCAGAGAATATAAGCTTGGGAACTGCTCAGTAAAAAGCCATTAGCACCCCTTGTTTGATGTTGCTTTTGCCGTCAGTAGAACAAGATTGATGAAATGTTATGCTTGGCCAAAATTTGAGTTTTCATTTGGAATTCAGTGTTGAGAGAATGGGCTGTCAGAACCAATATGTTTTCCTTCACTTGGGATATGGGCATGTGGAAGTAATTAGCAATGTAAGGTCTTCAGTTGAGCAAGCAAGCATAGATTCTGGCAGGAAACATAATGAGAAACTACAGTTGTTCTATTTCTAATGTCAAAAAGTTTCCAGATAAAATTAAAAGTGTCTACAAAATGAAAGCAGCTAAACTTTGTTGAAAGATGTTGTTCAGACTCTTAAAATAGCATGTGTGTTTGATTTTCTCTCTGAGAGAAACACATAAAATGTGTGTGGTGTGTGTGTGTGTGTGTGCGCACAGATGCACACAAATCACAAATATTGTATATATAAAATAAGATGTCTGTCCAAATTACAGTATTACACATAATAGGACGTTAAAAAAAGATTTCTCAGTTCTTGTCAAAAACAATAGAAAATTGCATTATCCAATTTCAAGCCCAAGGATGTATTTTGGGAGAAGTATGCTGTAAACTTATATCTATTGAAGTAGCTGGAACCTATGCATATAAAATATTCCCAATACCTTCATTCATTCAAGAAAAAACATTAATTTTGACCATGTTTACACAGTGCCTTTCAACCAAAAAGATCCCAAAACATTTTACAAACTATAGGAATCATTTTGCTTATTACAGAAACACATTCATCCCTGGGGTGAGATGCGTAGATAGCTTGGGAATAGAAGGAGCTCTATGTTGCAAAATGTCCTATGAGTTTTTTTTAATTACATCAAATGTGTAGGACCTCAGCTTTGCAACCTGTTCCAATAATGAGATCTCTAAGAGTACAGTCGATAGAATTTGAGAGAGAATTTGTTCAACACTGACTTTGAGCAAAGTGTCATTTATGGATAACCAACACTATTTATTTAGTATTTCATTTGTCACAATATAGCACAATGAGGTATCCCATATAAATATTGACCTTGTTCACCTCATGATATCTGATACAGTTGCAACCCACTGTACTATGGCTGCAGCACACAAACGATTTAAAAAAATCCTCAATCCATAATTATCTTTGAATTTACAATTCTTCTCTATGGAGAATGAGAGCCATGTTTAATAACTGGAATGAAATGACCATAGATCATTTAATGAGAATGCTGTAATCTGCATATTGTAAGAAGAGGACAATTTAAGCTAAAAATAAAAAATAAAGTTCATTCAGTGGGACAATCATAAAGGGAAACATATCTACTTTTCTAATGTTACTAATGGGAGTAATGATAAAAATATTATTATTCACTATATTTTTCTACTTTCATTGTGAGTATATAAGGAACCTGTTTGTTCTGTCCCATAAACTATAGCAAGCACCTATTCTCCCTCCTTTCCATTAATTTCTAGTGACCAGATTTTGTATGCTAAACTGTTTTGCCCTTTTTCGCAAATATTTTTTAAAAGATCATTTAAGGTGGACAGATGCAAAGAAAGTACTATATATGACATTGTCTGTGACTTGTGGCATTCCCATTGATGTCTGTGGGTGTTTGGTTCTCAAACTGAGAACTTTGGTTCTAATTTCTGTATTGCACTATCAGTCTGTAAAGTAAAGAATGGTCTAGTGGTTAGGAATCTGAATGCCTTGGTCCTGTTTTTAGCTCTGCCACAGATTCCTTATTTGACTTTGGGTAATAACGTAATTTCTCTGTGACTCAGATGACCTCTTATTATAATTAATAGACTAATACTTTCCTCAGAGGGATGTTGTGAGGATTAATTGATTCATGTTTATGTTTTCTGCAGATGAAAGGTGCTATCTAAGTGTGAAGCAGAGAGTAGTTTAAAGTCAGGGTTAAATATTATAGTCTGCTATGTGCAGTATTATACACAGTTTATTTCACTATAGACAACACAAGTACTGTACAAGAGCTGTGTTTTATGTATTTAAGCAATTTCATAGGTGGATTTTAAATATAAAGTATATTTAGCAGACAATGTGGTATTGTACTGCTGAATACTATATTATGTTACCAATGGTAACATATGATCCATTATAATATCTGGACATTAAGCACTTAGTGATATATTGCATGCTGCAAAGGATGAGGGTGTGGAAGTAACTGTTAACTAAATTAGTAGCATGCTAGGATCATGAAGAACAGGCATAGTAGTTTGCAATGATTAATACTGGACAAAAACAGATGGAGAGAAAAAAGTTAGATATAACATGAAGTGAGGAGGGAGAAAAAGCTATGTGATCTGGGAAGTGCAATATAATAGAGGATCTGTAGATCAGGGAACAAAACAAGAAAGATTATAAACGCAAGAAAGCAGGCAGTCATTTTTTACCATGGCTATCACCAGTTACCAGGTGATAATTTATATCTTGAATATTGTGATGTCATTATTTCCCCTTGGTGATTGCGCTCTTCTGAGGAGTTCTGAAATTACCCTATATCCTATGTATAGTCCTTCTCATTTTAAAACTTTCAGCTCAACAGAAACGACAAGGGGCTTCTTTTGGAGCCTGTCAGCAAGCACTCCTGGATTAGCCTACAGGGGGACATTTTAGAGCACAGCATAGCTGACCATATATGGATGAACAGGACACCACCAAGTCCAATGTCTGCTGGCTGATAGGGAAATAGACCAGGGACTCTAGATCAGTGGCTCTCAACCTTTCCAGACTACTGTACCCCTTTCAGGAGTCCGATTTGTCTTGCATACCCCAAGATTCAACTCACTAAAAAGCTACTTGCTTACAAAACCAGACATAAAAATACAAAAGTGTCACAGCACACTGTTACTGAAAAATTGCTTACTTTTACATTTTTACCGTGTAATTATAAAATAAATTGGACTATAAATATTGTACTTACATGTCAGTGTATAGTATATAGAACAGTATAAACAAGTCATTTTATGAAATTTTAGTTTGTACTGAGTTTGCTATTGCTTTTTATGTAGCCTGTTGTAAAATGAGGCAAATATCTAGATGAGTTGATGGTACCCTCTTGGAGGACCTCTGTGTACCCCCAGGAGTATGCATGCCCCTGCTTGAGAACCACTGCTCTAGAGTGCAGCCACTAGACTTCAAAGTCAGTCCATTCGTGCCAACCTCTGAAAGGCTGGGAGAGTCTCTTTGACAACTTAGTGTTTGGATGCTCTTCTGAACTTTTCCAACCGACTTTTTTATTATGAAATTCGGGCTGGTGTTCTCATGAGATCAGTTTTTCTCATTAGATTTTCAGTGATTCTTGGTTTTGTCTACACAAAATTCTGCAAATGTATTCTTCCTTGTGTTATTTTGGAACTTCCCTTTCTAGTCCAAGCCAAAGTACAAATTATAGAGGCATCTGAATCTTAAAAAAAAAAAAAAAAAGCCCAAAAGCCAGATTAATGTTTCTGAAATTGTTAGTGCCAAGTTCAGTTTGAGTTTTGGATGAAGATCGAAATCAGTTCTTAATTGATCTGAACTGATTTGCTCCTTCCTAAATTAACATGTTATTTTACATTTATGATGTTCTCATAGAATGGCCCTTTCTTAATTGTTTTCTGTATGCGTGCACATGCTTTGCAGCTCACATGATCAGGATTGATTCAAATACTGAAGAATAGTCTCCCAAAGAACATTAGTGGGCAATTTAAAATGGGACTGGACAAAATACTAGAAAAAATACTGTAAGGAATAATCCTGCAGTGGAGAGAGAGAGAGATCTTTTTTCATCTCTGATTTCTATTTTATTATTAGTCTATAGTTCTTAGGGCCAAATGCTGCTTGCCTTACTCATACTAACTCCTATCGACTGCTATGGTTGTTTATGAAAAAAGTGAGCTAAATGTGGCTCTATATAAATACATATTATACATAAATCCCTTGATAGTAAAGATTAATGAAAGATACTATTTTAAATTTTCAAATCAGAAACATTTTAATCATCTTGAGATATTGTTCTAGTTAAGACGTGCTTAAGATGTTTATTTTAATCAAACCGCAGTGCTGTATAAGCTATTAAAATCTCTTGTTTCTCCTCTCTTATGATCTGCTATGCTTCTCAGAGATTTCTTCAGATTTCTTACATTTATAAGCTATATATTAGCAAATCATCAACATATCATCAGGAGGGATCATCTGTTAGTGATTCCTTCCAGAAGGAAACGTGGGACTCAATAACTGAACTTCACAGAGATTTAAAAAAGAACTGTGGACAGACAGATACAGTAAACAGACAGACAAACAGATAATTTAAGTTGACAGGCCATCTTGGACTCATTAGACATACTGGTTTGATTAGGAATTAGAATGACTTTTTTTTTAACTTAGCTGAATACCTTGGCAAACATATCTTTGATTTTTTTTTTTTAGCTTTAATAATAAGTGGCATAGCTCCAAAGAAAGTGACATTAGATTATTATATTAAATAATTTGATACAATATGTACGATTATTTTCCACTAGGATGTAAATGGTAATAAGAGAATGTGACATGGGTTGTTCTATGGACTTAGGGGTGTGTATCATTTTCTGCTAAGCATTCTTCTAAGCCCCCAATTTCAAATGAAGACCCACTTAGAATTACAGAAAATGTGATGAGTGTGAAATAGTTCTTGTGTCCTCATACTGCTTCCTGCCACATCTATTCACATGTGATTGCCCAATTGTTGTACTCTGCCAGACCACTGGAAGAGCATTCCCATTCAAGCAGCTGGTATGGAAAGAGATGTTTCATATTTTGAGGCTCTGTGTTGAGTCACAGGTATTGGGGACAGTGATGTAACCCCACTTGTTAAATAGATTAACAGATAGAACAAATAGGTCAGAGGACAGAGTCTTTCTTCAACTTTTCTTGTCTCCATTTTTTTCTGCATGCTCGTTTAAAATCTATTAATTGTTATGAAAGCAAAAATGGAAATGTAGGCAGAGATATGTAACAATGTTTATGAGCCTCCCTAAAATCTTGTAGTCTGGGTCTCATAACTCATGCCCACTTCTTAGCACAATAAATTTACATTTCTAGGTACAAATCTAAAAATGCCATCTTTTCCCTTCCCATCCCTGTTTTTTAAAAGTCTTTACTGTTTTGTCTTAGCACAAAAGTGGAAGCTGTTACTGTCCAAATTCTTGCCCAAGAAAATGAGTCTGATCAGTGAGGTATTCAAATTGCAGTGACTTCCCATGTTCCACAGAATATACAGGCTGTGATTTACTAAGCAAATATTCCACATGGAGTAACATGAGATGGCAGAAGTGCTGAAAAAAATCAGTGAACTTTGGTAAATTATGACCTTTTATTTCCACACAAGCTCTTTTGTGGAAAATTAGTCATGAAATTTTGGGGGTGATTTCACTTGCGAGAAATGCATTGTTTTCAATCATACATAAAATGCTTTAAGTCTTAAAGCCTTTGATAACTTAATGCCATGCAAACTGCACAAAAGTTGTCTTTTGACAGATGGAGCATTTTAAAAAAAAGTTTAAAACAATTAAAACAAAGTGAAAGAGCACCTTAAATGGTGGAAGTGGGCTGGGAGCCTTTTATGTTCCATACTGAACAATATATATAGTGAATATACGAGAGCAAATAATTTCAGTTGATTGCAAAAGTAATAGCAGGGTATATTCTGCATGGTAGCTCAAAAAAATATTGGGATTTGGAAGGATTAGAGCAGTAGACGGAAGTCTGGTTGATTCTGAAATGCTGATGCTAGAGTTGTGGTTTACTCGTTTGTTGTCTTGTAAACCTTCTAGCATGCTCTCCTTTTGCATGTCACAGCACTCCACAGTTTTTACTAGTTTTGCTAAGCCTTGAATTTCTTCGTTGTTATTATGCACGTGTGTTGTGTGTTTCAGTATATGATGTGAAAGCAAGAATATTCTAGTTGTAGACAATATTAGTGTGGTACCTAAGTAAGAAAGCAAGTATTCATCCCCTGCTTTGAGATAAGGTAGAATCTGCTTAACTAACTCAGACCCTGGTGGAAACAGAGGCATGTCAGTTATACACATTTTTCATTATCAGAGTTTCAGAGGTATACATCATGCTGGGGGATATTAATTTATGCTTCATGACTTGTTTTAAATATAAGCCATGTACAAATCCTCAAGTTATTAAAAAAAGGTAGAATTAACTCATGGGAGCCAAAATTGAACAAGGAAGCTGTCTGAAGTGAATAAGAGGACTCACAGTGGATCATTCATGCTAGCATACTATTGTGAGTAGGCTTGCAAACAGCATCAGATATGCTGTTTAAACAGACTAAATGTATCATTTATCCAAGGTTACAGTCACTGAAATGTATTCCTCTGCATCTGTTCCCTGGCAGTAATCCCAGTTAGGTGGGCATAATAACAGCGATTTCTCCTGCATTATAGAAATGTTCCAGGTGGTGCTAGAGTGCATTGTCACATTTTTAGAAAGTTCTCTGAGAGGGAAAAAAAACCATGTCCCACTTCTGCCAATCTTTATTCAGAGTACTCTAGGAAAGAAAGAGGATTTCCTGTTTACACATAGGACATGTTTGATGTATTCCAATAAAATCCCTCAATCAGACAGATCACTGTGCTTCTGGTAGGACACAGCTGATCCAGTGTACATGGACTCTCACAGCTAGAAATTAAGCCTAATTAAAGCCCTATACTGACTATTCACCATATACTATCTATTAATCAAATTTAAGATACCCTTTAAAAGAGCTAGAAGCAGCTGAAGACGTACTTATACTACATCTTTTACTAGCACAGCTATGTGTCAGGGATGGGTTGTGGGCAGCCTGTGGGCATAAAGTGAACTGCTCAGTACTGGGGCCAGAGGTCAGAGATCAGTCCAGTGGCAGGCTAGGTCAAAACTGTAAAGTCAGAGTCCATTACCAAATAGAGAGCATGAGGCAAGAATGAGGGTGGGGTAAGGCCATGGTCTTTCATTGGGGTCAGCAGTGGTCTTAAGCCAAAGACAGTAAACTAGGATCAGTGCTGGGGTCCAAGCCTAGATCAAGAGCCAGAACTCTAGAATCAAGGCAAGTTGCAGCGAGGACTGGTGAGAGCAGGTCTAAGGCAGAAGCACACTGGAGGACTGTGTTGCTCAGACAACACCCAGAAACGGCTTTCTGGTTTATACAGGAAGTGCCAGCCAATCAGGAAATCTCAAAGAGCTGTTGCAAGGCAGGACTTCCTGCAGGGCTTAGCTTCTCAGTACCTAATGGTGGCAGCTTTGCGGGCCCCTGGTGGTAACAAAGAAGCAGCACCTGCCTCGAACCCCACCAACCCCACTGCTAGGTCTGTGGTTCTTACACTATGTCAGTAAAAAAAATCATACCGCTAACCGACATTATTATTAGACAACCATGCCTAGTAGGCTGGTTTGACCTTAAAATGACAGTGATAAACAATTAGGGCCAGCACATTTTAACAAGTCTTTTAAGCATATTTATAAGAAATAAGTACATAAAATTAATCCCTGATGAATGTCAACATTTCTGTCTGGGATGTGTGGTATGATGTAGCTGAATATACTTCTGGTAAGAGCAACAGGAGATGAAATAATCAGTACTGTCCAGGAGGTGCTGAGCTCCTAGCAAGATTGGTCCCTTGCAGCCTGATCCTGCTGTCACTGAAATCAGTGACAAAACATGTTGACTTCAATGTGAGCAGGATTGAGGCCTTGATAGGTACATTAATATGCTATAATGGTCTAGCTCAGGAGATATTCACAACTCTCAAGTAGCATATCAAGTATCATATATATGACCATATATTTCTCTTATGCATCAACATTTTGCAGTTCACTTTTCAAATATATTTTTATGCCAGAAGAATAAAGGAATGTCTAGCATACTGGCAAAATAGATATCAGTGGAAGTTCCCAGTTTCTAAATGTATTCAGGAGTGGAAAATGGTAAATGCACAGAAATAACACATAAAATAATGCTTATCACAGTCTAAAAAGAATGGAAGTCCTCCATTTCTGCATAGATAGTATAGCAATATGGACTAAGAAAACCCACCTACCTATTCAAGTCCTGCTTTTATAATGGGGAAAAGGAAGAGTTTGAGATTACTCTTTCTTGGTTCTTAATTCTGCATTGATTTATTGGCGACAGAAATAAGTAAAATCCTGTATCAGAGGTAATATTTAATGTTGGTACCTGATATTTATGATCTTGCTTTTTATTTTATTTTAATCTGGCACATGACCCATTGCTCGATAATAATACACTGAATGTACTGTCTTATAGCACTTTTCACTTTCAGAGTGCTTCACAAATATTAATTAATTCCCAAATCACGCCAGTTGCTTTTCTAAGAACAAGAGATGATCTTAAAAATCTGTACCAGTTTGAAAGATCATATAGTTTCAGCAGAATTCATGATTACAGAGACAGCAAACAGCACTGGAAAGAGGAAAAGCTTCCAAGATGTTAAAAGTTTGCCCACATATAATTAGTATATATGTATGACTGATAGAAGAACTCTGACACCAAAAGTTAAGATTTACATTTCCAAAACTAGACTCTTCATTTCGGCACCTAAGTAAAAGTGGGCAGATGTTCAAAGATGCTGCTCACTTGCAGCTCCCAATGATTTCAGTGGAGTCTATGGGTGCTTAGTACCTCTGAAAATCAGGTCACCTATATTTAGGTGCCTAAATATGAATTTAGGACCTGAACTTTAAGCACCAGAGTTCAATTTTTTTTGCCCAAGTAACTAGTCCGGGCAAATGGTGAGTTATTGAAAATCCCACTAGATACCTCTCTGCCTCTGTAGGTGCCTAAATACCTTTAAAAATGTAACTGAGTCACTTTTGAAAATGAGCTCCGAAGAAACTTCACTTTTGTACATTTTACTCTTTATTCATTAGAGCATATTGTCTTTCTATGCACAGTGTTAGTGAAAAAGTTAGAGGGGCTCCGATGAAGTTCACAAGTGTATGAATCCTTAGTGTTAATTCATGTTTTGAGTTGAAGCATTATACATAGTACAACTTTCCTGGAGTTAGTTTCAGAAACATTGAATTTCCTCAATTTTCTCCCTAATTAATTAGGGCCTTCAAAAAAATTTGGTTTTACTTGAAAAACGTCAATAGCTCAATTCCTAAATACTCCATAGACGCACTGCACACAGGCTTCCCCTCCTCCCACATTACTTCAGTGAGAAAAGAAGGGAGGAAATCTGAAGCCTCCCATCCATGTTTAACAGATAAAGTGGCAGAATATCACACTCTCAATACTTACTTGAAAGCCTTTGTGGTACATGAGCAATTGCCCAATAGTACAATCTGGAATATCTCTGACAAAATGATCCACTCAAACACAGTTCTACATATCCCTTCCAGTTTCTTGTGGAGATATCAACTTGTCCACAGGAACATCATTGTCAATGATATTAAATACTGTTGACTGACATAGAAGAATCAGCATGAACACCTGCCCTTTGTAAAGCCACAGGTGGAAATTAATGACCATCTTATTCTCCAAGCCATAACCAGATTTGAAATAAGACCAAACAACACAGTGTGCTTCCAACGGGGGTCCACAGGGATCGGTTCTTGGCCTCACAGTATTTAACACATTTTTTTTTAATGACCTGGATAAAATATAAAATCATCACTGATAAAGTTTACAGATGACAGAAATTCAGGGAGCGCTAAATAATGAAGACAACAGGTCAATGATAAAGAGCTATCTCTGTTGCTTGGTAAACTGGGAGTAAGCAAACTATATGTATTGTTATATGGCTAACTGTATACATACAGTAACAAAGAATACACGTCACAATGGGAGACACTTTCCTGGGAGGCAGTGACTCTGAAAAAGATTTAGGGATCGTGGTGGAGAATCACTGAACGTGATCTCCCAGTCAATGCTGCGGCCAACTGGTCTAACGCAATTCTAGCATGATGGACCTCTATCTATTTTGTTTAACAAAGAGAATGTGAAGGGGTGACTTGATGACAATCTGTGATTTCTCTATGGGGAATAAGTATTATAATGGGCTCTTCAATCTAACAGAGAAAGGTATAACACAAACCAGTGGCTGGAAATTGAAGCTAGACAAATTTTTAACAAGTGAGAGTAATTAACCATTTGAAAAACTTAGCAAGCGTCATAGTAAATTCTTTGTCACTGACTATTTTAAATCAAGATTGGATGTTTTTCTAAAAGATCTGCTCTAGGAATTATTTCTGGGAAGTTCTACGGCCTATGTTGTACAGGAGGTCAGACTACATGATCATAATGGCCCCTTCCGGCCTTGGAATCTGTGAACCATGAAAGGGCTCAGAAAAATCTAAGAACTCCAGACAGTGCCACAACAGCTCCAATACAACCTTCTCAGCAGCTGTTCCTAAATGGAAGATTAAAGGGTGATGAGACTGTTAGCGTCATTGGACAGTTAACTGGGCACAGGCCTATAAATTACTCATTTGAGGGAAGCTGATCTATTACGTTCCTGAAAGGGGACATTGGACAGTCTCTCCAATAAGGGTCCCAATATCCCTTCGTTACAATGACTGTTGTTGTAAGTCACAAGCTGAAGCTTACCCCAGTCTAGAACCACAAAGAGCAAGACATGCTGAAATTCAAGTGCAGATGATGTTACCTTAGTACCTCCCCCCACCAAATAAATATCTGCTGCCAAGGATATAGCCAATCCAGTCAGCATCCAATCAATTTTGGGTACTACTAAGTAAACTGAAGACTACTCGTCGTGGGAAATACTCACCTCTGCTTCCAAGTAAAGACAGCCCAAGTTCACCAAACTCTCTACCATTTCAAAAAATAAAAAAATAAGGTTGGCTAGATTTTATTATGATACACTATTTACCATTACATAAGATTTTATGACTGGTCTGGCATGAAATGCTGTAGAGTCTGTCAGTGATCAAGCATAGGGGAGATGTGATGCTAGGACTTCAATGGTTGTACAGAGGGAACATTCCTGCTGAAGGAATAACACTTGCAGAGTTCTTCAGGCTGACCATGTAAAGCCTACTATTACGTGGTAGGCTGAAGGCCATTTTAACAGTGGGCATGAATGCAGGCATCCAAGTGACTATATCTAAAGCATAGGTGATAAAAGCTAAGCACACATGAAAAAGCTGTCCCCCTTGATCCTCTGTACAGTTATGGTAAAACTTTAGATTTAGGCAGATATATGTAGTGAGCGTTCTCCAGTCTTGAGAGACATATATCATTACTAAAGACCATCTGAACAGGATTAATTTTAAAATGAGATGCACTTTCCATAACCACATGAATAGAGATATTTCAACCTGCCTAATAAGGGTATACTTACAGGTCAGGAGACTGGGCAGTGCTACAGAGAGGTTTTATAATGAAAATCTATTTCATAACAAATAGCTGAAAGAGAACAGAGGCAGGTAAAAATAGTAGCTGTAATTCCACATGCTTGCAATAAAAATCAGTTAAGCAGGAACTTAAAAGCATCAGTGCATAATATTTTTAAGAAACACTATTCAAGCTTTAACTGTCACAAGATATGATACAGTATACTAGCAGCATCTCTGCCAAAAATGAATTAGTGAGTGGTTCAGCAATAGCTAAGTTGTTATAATGTCTGATAAAGGTATATTTCCTGGTTAGCTCTGATTGCTTTGCCATGTAATGTGGAACCCTGATCTGAAAGTCCTGATGCAGACAAAAATAGGGATTTTTGCCTGTGTCAGGACTATATTTTTAGGTTCAAAGTAGTGTCACACAAACTGCATTTTGTGGTATATTCTTGTGTTTTTCCATTATCCCTTTCTGAGGATAGGAGTTCTTGAGGCTGATCTTGGCATCAGACATTTAGCAGCATATTACACATTACAAAGGTTTAGGAGATGCAAGTCATTTTTGAAGTTAAAATACCATGCTCTGATTTGGTAGCATTTTACATCCTCATTTCACAGGTGTCAATGGCTACATCAGATGCAAGACAGTGGAGAGTCATGCCATTTGTTTCTTGTATCCTCTGCAGTATTAAAAATAAATAAAAGACCAAGCTCTGCTCTCTTAATCTATGTAGGTGGGTCTCCTTTGTCCAATAATAATCAAAATTATCAGGTTCAGCTGAGCTCTGCTCGGTTCAGGAGCCCGAGAGAGAATGCAATGGTGGCTTTTCACAACCTATTGCCCTTCTCTCCTACCTCAGAGAGGGGGGTATAATCAAATTAAGGACATGCTTAAGTGAATAGGGATGGACTTAAGTACATGCATAAAGGCTTTGCTGAATCAGAACCTGTAAAGTCTTGACTGATATTACATAAGTCATAAAAAGCAAAAGCACATCACAATGTAGTTTACTCTAGTTTATTTAGGGAGCATGTTCAGCTAATCTGGTATATAAAAAAAACCTAGTATATCCAGTCTCTGATGAAAATCATAGATAGTTTTTACTGGAACAGAGTGATCCTGATATGTTTGAATAGGGAAAGTATAAACATTTGGTACTATGAAACTCCCTTCACCTTACAATGATAGAATACAGGTAGGCTCATCAAGTACCCCACTGTGTTTCATTTCCAACTATATCGTCCCGCTACTATTGTGCAGAGAGAGGATGGTCAGTAGACAAAGGCATGACTAGAAGACTAAGCAGGAAGTTAGAAAAGAGATTAAAACATATGTATTTGATATAAATATTATAGTTTTAAAGAGACATCTAGATCAATATCTGCCATATTTCATTAACTTGACAAAGTGAACACAATATATTCAGAGAATATTGAATGGAATTTTCAGTTCATTCTCTCTGATTTATTATGACAGAATAGGTAGGGTGATTTTTCCCCCCGTCCAAGTGCTTTATATTTCTGCCAATAAAAATGGATATAACTTCTCCACAAATAAACAGCTGAGACGTTTGCATTTCATATTGGCTTCTCCGGAGGAGGCACAAGTAAAGAGAAAGGAGATCTGTTTTGCAGAATCTTGTTCTGGATGGAGCTGTTTTCATTTACAGTGCAGTTTACATGGATTAACTGTGTGTTCTTAATTATCTCACTTCAGGAATCTGGATGTTTTAGTTATTCTTTTTCTTTGCTTTAACCCACTGTACATTTGGTGGTAATGGTATTGGTTTAAGGACCTTTTATCAGAATTTTAACTTATGTTGTAAGGAACCAGTGCCTCTATAAAAGATAATATAAGCAAGTGAACAAATATACACAAGTGAACAAATTCCATCCCTGATCACGCAAAGGGATTCACCCATGAAGAGCCCTATAATTCTGTAATGTATACTATTTTTATAATGCTAATAGTAATTTTGAGATTAGAAATTCTGAGGAAATGAGAGGTGGTGAATTGGGCTATGTCCTTGTGAAAACAATGGACTCCCAGAGGCATAGAGAATCTGTGTAAAGAGTCTATAGCTCTAGCTGCTTGGCTCCTTCAGCCTCCAAGTAAGCCTTTGCTCTTTCAGCTGCTTCCGCCCCCAGAAGACTGCCAAAACTGCTTCATCCAAGTTTGAACTCCCACAGGCAGAACCTGTAAGAAGTGCTCTAAAATAATTAGGTCCATGGCTTTCCCCAGAGAGTTTGTCTCCAGAGTCCGCCACCGATCAGCCAGGTCCTGCAACCTCTGGGTTGTGGTCCCCATGGAAATGGCTCATTGTGGAACTTACACCAGTACGCTTCTGGTGTCAGTCCTAATCTAACATGGCTGCTTTCAATTCGGGGTACAAGTTTGACTGTGGGCCACTCAGAGCTCTATAACCAGCTTGAGCCTCCTCAGTGAGAAATGGTGTTATGCCGACTGTGCGAGTGGAATCTTCCCAGCCTGCCACACAGGCGGCCCACTCAAAGACTCAGAGAAAGGCCTCAGCATTGTTCTCAGGCCCAACTTTCCCAACACCAGGACGGGCCTGCCCTGTCCTAGTACTGGAAATTTCTCGAGTTGCTGTAAAAACTGCTCTGGTTGTTGATGTTGAGACTCCTGATACTGCTGCTGGGTGGCAAACTATACCTCAGACTGCTTTTGTTGACTTTTCAAAAGTTGCAGGAGGAGCGTCTGAGACTTGCTGCCTTCTGCGAATAAGCGGACAATGTCCTCCTCCTCTATTTACTGTTACTCTTTCAGTTTCCATTTCCCTCCTAGGTGGGCAGAGATCACAAATCCTGCCAAGTACACCAGTTGCAGAGGAGCTGCCTCCTGCTGAGTGCCCTTTTGTGGCCAGGAGTCGGTTTGCAGGCACCCTTCCCCAGTTATCGCCCTCTTGTGGGGCCCGTAAGAACTCCATGCAGTCTCTCTTGTGGCTAACAGTGCCTCCACCTGGGGCTGGTTTAATAACAGGAGTGGTTCAAACAATCCTCAGAGTCCCAAAATAAAGCCCATGACCATAGCACAAATGTTCATGCTTAGCCCTGGTTCTTTTGTCACACACAGACTTCTGTCCCAGTCTGCTCCACCCAAAGCCACCAGTCCCACCCCTCTGGGCCTGACTTCCTTCTCCTGTCAGCTCCATCCTGCAGCTTCCTGCTGCCTCCATATAAGGAGGCCCCTCATGCAACCCAGGATTGGCTAGCCTCAGCCTTCCAGTCCTTAGGGGGTGAGCCACCTTGTTACAGATCCTTTTGCAGGACAAGTACCTCACAGGCTATGAAATTGCATTGATTTATTAGAACAGTTTCATCATTGGTGTAATTCCACTGAAGACACTGATATTACAGAAATAGGATGAATTTAGTCTTCATGAACACTTAATAATACAGATATCTGAAATACTCAACCCACCCTTGTTTCTTTTTCAAAAATGTAAAGAATCAAATTAATTCGTTAAATTAATATTATGAGAAACGATATCAAAGCTTTAATTCAGCTTTTAATTCAGATTAAAAATCATGGCCCAAATTCTGGGATGCATCCAAGTCATTGCAAGGAAAGTTGTAATCTGACTGTAATATTTCTTTACTTGTGTTATTAATTGTTTTGTTTTTAAAATCTAAATTACTTTTGATCCATTTATGGTGGTGTTTTACATTTCCGTGTTACTCAAAGAAATGTGATTGCTCCGTTTATATAGCCAGGTTCAGTGTCTTGTTCTAATGCACTAGCCACTGCTCTCCTTTTATAATCTGATTCACTCAGGCACACATGGTATCCCTGGGAAGTCAATTAAACTCTGCATGAGTGGTAGCATCTACCTGTGTAGATGAAATTGCAGGATCAGGACCTATAACCTAGTGTTATAGTGCTTGAGTTTTCCACACTGCAAGGTGAATTTTTAAATTGGAAAAAGAACCTGTCAATTGAAACTTGAAAGTATAATACAACAAAGTAATTTTGATTAATACTGTGTTAGATTTTGGCACTTTTTAAAAACCAAAACCTATATTTCAGACTAAATTTCTTGGTAATGCCTCTTAAAGTATACTCCCATCAAAGCAAGTCTGTTAGCCCAGATTCTGAATTACTACAACGTTATTTTACTATCAATCAATTCTAACTGAATTCAAAACACTTTCAATATGTTGGCTTTTTTTAAATGTTTACTGTATGGAAAAAAATGGGTGTTGCAGGGAAAGGGAATGATTATAGGCACAGAAAGGGGAAGCTATAAATCTTCAAATCAGATACAGGACAGATTGGAACAATATGGGTTTTTCCAATGTTTCTAAGATAATGTACCTAATAACTCTCCTTGGGCAAGAAGGCAATCTGTTTTCAATCAATCTCTCTCCTATGCAAAAATATCACATGTTAAAGGGAGAATTTTATTTATTTATTTATTCTGAACCCGGAAGATTCCCTATCACAATTGCTCTGATTTGTATCTGACAACTAGTACAATATAAGAAAAAGCAAAGATGCAGGGGACAGATAATGTGTGTGTATAAGTAATACATAGTTCCAATGCATTCTGCCACTTTCGTATGATCCCAGTCCTTCTGCTAACGTACAAGAAATCTATGTTCCTGTTTCTCCACTGTCTTGAGCCTTACGTAGTACTATACACTAAGGTAAAGTGGGTGTAAAATGCTACTGAATCAGAATTATGACACTTTATGCATGACTAAATGACTGACCAAACTGCAAAGCAATTGAGAATCTAACCTGAGTTTCTGCTGTAGTTGTCCACCTCCATATTGCAACCAAGGTAGCTGATGGCTTTACAGTCAGTATTTGGTCTTCACTTTGCTCTTATAAAATGTGGAAGCTATTTAAAAACATAAAAAAGTTACTGTTCTATGAGTTAAAGTATGTCTTCAGTCCCACCTTGCATCCAGGAAGGAAATGTCTTTTTTTGTGCAAGAAATCAATATTGTTCTATGGACTTGCCCCTGGAAGTGTTTGCAGAGCAAGTGGAATCTGAAGTCTTAAGAACTGTAAAAAGCAATAATAAAATGCTGTTACCTAAACAAAGAAATTTTCCTGTTGCCATAAATATTATAGCAATTAAACAAGATAAAAAATGCAACTCCTAAAGAGGGATGGCAAATAAGTCCCACTTACTATGATTCTTAGGATCAAAATTGCTTATTTTTTGCTATTATTTTTCATTTTTTGTGCCTTTGCAATTCCGGGTGCTTTTGGGGAACAGATGCAGGAAGAGTGCCTGAATACCCCAAGAAAACTACTACCTCCAAAGCTGTTACTTCAATTTGGCAGACTCAGGAGGTTCAGAATTTACATTTAATGTTCTCTTAAGCATAAAGAATGAGTGTATTCGAACACAACCTCTGAAACTTTTGAGGTTTGCTCATCACTAATTTGTAAGTTTTTAACTAATGAACTAGGTTCACCCAGATATTACATGGTGATTTGCGAGGCATAAGTCATCTATGACTCTTGCAAAGCTAATTTATGCAACCTCAAAAGTGGCTAGGAAATGGGTCTGGCTAAGGCAACCTTGGATTGCTATTTAAAGCTGTCCTTCACTGGCAGAACCCCCAAGGAAGATCAGCAGTACAAACACCACATGGCAAATTTTGGAACAAAACCTTTGTGACAAGCTGTAGTGGGATTTACAAAACTGAGCATAGGCAGAATGGAGAGGTGCATTTTCCCCATTTACAGGCATCCAGGCTGACCACATCCCCAGCATTGCTGCCAGAACTGCCAATCATGGGATCTTGCAAACATAGGTGGGACCAATAAGAAAATCAAGCCCAACTATTAAGGAAGGAGAACAGAGAGAGATAGGGAGGCAGAAAGGCCTGGGGGAGGGGAGGGGCTACAGTCCCATTCCATGCTGCCTCTAAATAATCTGACAGGGAGACAGAGATTGCAAACCCTGAATTTAGGAGCTTATAGACTCATTTTAGGTTAAGCTGATAGAAACCAGTTAGATAAACTGGGAGGGAGATATGATTGTTCTCTATGTATGCATTAGAGCAGCGGTTCTCAACTCAGGGTCCCTGGTCCCCTGGATGTCTGCGAGTCCTTTCATGGGGGTCATGGAGCCCTGCAGCTGAAACCCAGTGCCCCGAGTCCCAGCACTGAAGACAGGAGCGGCACAGGGCTGAACCCTCTCCCTCCTCGTCCCCGAAGCCAGGAGCGGCACCGGGCTGAAGCTGGCTGACCCCTCCCAACCCCCCGAAGCCGGGAGCAGCGCGGGGCTGAAGCTGGCCTACCTACTCCCCCTCTACCCCCGAAGCCGGGAGTGGCTTGCAGTTGAAGCCGGCCGACCCCCACCCAAAGCCAGGAATAGCAGGGGGCTGAAGCTGGGAGCCCCAGCACCCCACCCCTGCTGAAGCTGGGAGCCCCCCTCCGCCTGTACACAGCCTCCAGCTACCCCCTGCCTGCACCCCGAGCTACTCCCCTGCTCATACACAGCCCCTAGCTACCCCCTCCCTGCACCCGGAGCAATTTTCAAACTTTTTAAACTAAGTCCCCCCTTTGAGTTATATTTTTGTTTGCATCCCTCCACAGTCTAGACAGGCTGGGTGGCCTCCTGAGTGAGTCGGAGTGGAGGTGCACTGTGCCCCGCCAGCCCTTGCCCACCCAAAATGGAAGTAAAACTATGCCTATGCCCAAGGGTCGTCCTCCCCCTCAGCCCTGAGTTCCCCCCACCCCTGCTGGGCTCTGGCATTTTTATGGCGTGTTGAGGGGGGCCTCAGCAAGAAAAAGGTTGAGAACCCCTGCATTAGAGGGCTAAATACGAGGGAGGGAGAGGAGTTATTTAAGTTAAGTGCCCATGTGGACACAAGAACAAATGGATATAAACTAGACATCAACAAGTTTAGGCTTGAAATTAGACAAGGGTATCTAACCATCAGAGGAGTGACGTTCTGGAACAGCCTCCAAAGAGGAGCAATGGGGGCAAAAAACCCAGACTGAGCATGATAAGTTTGTGTGATGAGACTGCCTATAATGGCATGGAGCCAGTCTGCGACTGCTAGCAACAAATATCTCTAATGATTGGTGAGGAATACTAGATGGGGAGGACTCTGAGTTACTACAGAGAATTCTTTCCCAGGTGTCTGGCTGGTGGGTCTTGCCCACATGCTCAGGGTCTAACTGATTCCCATATTTGGGGCCAGGAAGGAATTTTCCCCTGGGTCAGATTGGCAGAGACCCTAGGGGGGTTTCACCTTCCTCTGCAGCATGGGGCACAGGTCTCTTGCAGGTTTAAACTAGTGTAAATAGTGAATTCTCTGTAACTTTAAGTCTTTAAACCATGATTTTAGGACTTCAGTGAGAGGTTAGGGGTCTATGACAGAAGTAGATGGGTGAGGTTCTGTGGCCTGCAATGTTCACGAGGTCAGACTAGGTGATCATGATGGTCCCTTCTGGCCTTAAAGTCTATGAGTCTGACTGCCCCAAGAGAATTGACGACATGGTACCAGAAGTGGAGTTGACTTTAACTGTAAAAAAGAGAAGCCCTCCCCCGCAACAAACTACACATTTTTTTTTTTCTGGTATATATGTAAGAGAATTATGGAGGCGAATCAGCTTCTACAATGACTGGTTGATTTAGAAGCACAGGAACAACATAGGCAGCAACAACTGTTTAAACAGATGGCATTGAACCAACAACTGTTGTTACAGCAAATGGTGTACCTGATGCTGGCTACTACTCCTGATGGTGTTGTTACTATAGGGAATGCATGTTCTGTACTTCAGGGGACCGTGACATTTCCCCAGATGATGACCTGGAATCATTCTTGGTAATTTTTAAAAGGTTTTCACAGTCTCTCATGGCCCTCAGCCCAGTGGACAATCCGGCTTGCTCCACTCCTCATTGTGGAAGCCCAGGCAACATACTGGGGACTTGACACAGCGGCCTAGGACTATGAACAGGTGAAGTCCATACTGGACTGTGAAGAAACCTACTGTCAGCAGTTCCATCATGAGCAGTATCACACCCCACCTCCTCAAAAACATGGCCACGGATGATCGCCCAAAGGCTAAAGGACTTCTGCTGGTGTTGGTTAAAGCCAGAGTCTCAAATGGAATCCTAGATAGCAGAACTCTTAGTTATGGAGCAGTTTGTACAGATTCCTCCACTGGCGGAGGAAGATTGTGTTTGCAGTCAGCGACCAGTAACCCTAGCAGATGCCACCCATAGGCCCTCTTGTAGAGGACTACATGGCTGCTCGCACCATCCAGTGGCCCTCTGCTGCAGAAGTACCCACACGGAAGAATGAAACTGAGTAACCAAAGGTGGGGGTGGCCCATATTGGGTAAACCCAAGGAAATCCAAATGGCTGGCTGGTTGTTGGGCAGCATTGGTAACCGGCACTCCTCTCGGGGTCCATGGGTAAGTTTCTCCTGAGACAGCAGGGTCTACGACTTTAAATGCCCTTCCCAGCCCCCTGCCCCACGCCAACACAGGAACAAAGGCCAAGAGAAATTCAGAAAGAGGACAAAGTCACTAGAAAGACAAGGGACAGACTTGGTAGTTTTTTACTCCTGTGGAGAACAGGCACATAGGTTTTGTGACTGCCTCTAGGTGAAGTGTAATTTTGGGCATGTCTGGACAGGAGACAATAGGGCCCAGAAAAAAGCACCATGAAAACTCACAATATCAGAGGTGAATGGCCAAGAAACATTGGCCCTTGTAGACTTGGGGTGTGACCATACATTTGTATGGGAGTGGAAACTGGGAACAGTAGGGAAGCTGGCAAAGGGGGAAACCCCCATTAAATGCACCCATGGAGATATTCTTGGGTATCCTAGCATGACAGTAAAATTGACTGTTGATGGGAACAAAGGTGAGATGAAGGTATGTGTGTCTCTGGATCTCCTACCCAGTGATATTAGACCAAGACTGGACATATGTCCCTGAACTATTCCAGAAGCTTCCCTTAGCATAGGAGCCTGAGGATGACATTCCAAAAGAAATGTTAGGGGTCCTGTTCCATTTAAGGACTCTGACCTACTTTCCTCCCAGCCTAGAAGGAAAAAGTTCTGAAGAGAGAAGTGGATAGAAAGGAAAGAGCAGAGAGAGGTGGCCCCCTCCACAGACATAATGGAGACCACAAACTCTATAGTGGATCCAGGCAATGCAGAAGATTCCAAGACAGGGCTTTCCATGGCCCTAAATGAGACACCCCCTCAGCTACTGGACTCAGAGAAGTTAACAGACTTCTCAGATTTCCATGTGGAGCAAAAACACCACCAAGACTTTGAAATGGGCCTTCAAACAAGTAGCAGTGATAGATGATGAGGAGGTGGACCCCCCTGAAGGCTGAATAGTACCCTTATTTTGCTATTAAGATAAACTTGTTCTATTGCATAGACCAGGACAGGCAGACACAAGAGATACAGATGCAGTTACTAGTGCCCCAGTATATCATTGCAAGATCCTGCATTTTGCACACGCAATCCCATGTTCAGGACACCTTGGGAAAAATAAGACACTGTCTAGGATCCTAGCCTGATGCTTTTGGCCAGAGGTCCTTAAACAAGCCAAGAATTTCTGTGCATCATGTCCCAAATGCCAATTAATGGCCCCCCCAAGAGAGTTCCATGGGGTTCATTAATATCCTTTCTCTGGGCAGAGACCCACTTTGAATGAATAGGAATCAACTTTATAGGTCCCCTAGAAAAGAGTGCCTCCAGACACGACATGATAACAAGTACATTCTGTACATGACCTGATACTCGAAAGCCATATCACTGTCTTTGTGTGGGTAGGGATTCCCAGAGACATCCTGACAGACCAGGGAACAAATTTCATGATGAGATAGGTCTGTGGCCTGCTGAAAATCAAAGTATTATGCACATCAGTATGCCATCCACAGATGAATGGTCTAGTGGAAAGTTTTAATGATATGCTAAAGAGAATGCTCAAGAAATTCATTACCCCAGACCCTCAACACTGAAACCAAGTACTTCCAGCCCTACTCTTCACCAAAATATGTTGGGGAAGAATCAACATGGCTTTTGTAAAGGGAAATCACGCCTCACCAATCTATTAGAATTCATTGACGGTGTCAACAAATGTGAGGACAATGGTGATCTAATGGATATAGTGTACTTGCACTTTCAGAAAACCTTTGGCAAGGTCTGTCAGCAAAGGCTGTTAAACTAAATAAGGAATCCAGGGGTAAGAGGGAAGGTCCTCTCATGGATCAGTAATGGGTTAAAAGCTCGGAAACAAAGGATATGAATAAATAGTCAGTTTTTACAGTGGAGAGAGGTAAATAGTGAGATTCCCCCAAGGTTCTGTGCTGGAGCCAATGTTGTTCAATGTATTCATAAATGATCTGAAAAAAAGGGGTAAACAGTGAAGAGACTGGGCAGCAAAATGACAGATGAAATTCAGTGTTGATAAGGGCAAAGTATTGTACATTGGAAAACATAATCCCAAGTATACATACAAAATGATGCGGTCTAAATTAAACTCTTACCACTCAATAAAGAGATCTTGGCATCACCATGGATAGTTCTCTGAAAACATCTGCTCAATGTGCAGTGGCAGTCAGAAAAGCTAACCAAATGTTAGGAAAATTAGGAAAGGGATAGTTAATATGACAGAAAATGTCATAATGTCTCCATATAAATCTATGGTATGCCCATGCCTTGAATATTCTGTGCAGTCTTGGTCACCCCATCTCAAAAAAGATATATTAGAATTGGAAAAAGTACAGAGAAGGGTAACAAAAATGACTAGGCATATGGAACTGCTACCATAAGAGGAGAGACTAAAAAGTCTGGGACTGTTCAGTTTACAAAAGAAATGACCAAGGAGGGATATGATAGAGGTCTATAAAATCATGAATAGGAAGTGAATAAGGAAGTGCTATTTACACCTTCACATAAGACATGAACCACAGTCACCAATGAAATTAATAGTCAGAAGGTTTTAAACAAACAAAAGGAAGTACTTCTTCACAGAACACAACTTGTGGAACTCATTGCCAAGGAATGTTGGTAAGGTCAAAAATATAACAGCGTTCAAAAAAAGCATCAGATAAGTTCATGGAGGATAGATTCATCAATGACTATTAGCCAAAATGGTCAGGAATGCAACCCCTTACTCGGGTGTCCCTAAACCTCAGACTGCCAGAAGTTAGAGCTGGATTACATGGGCTGGATAACTCAATAATTTCCCTCTTCTGTTCATTCCCTCTGAAGCATTAGGCACCAGCCATGGTCAGAAGACAGGATATTGGGCAAGATGGACCATTGGTCTGACCCAATATGGCCGTTCTTATTTTCTTAAGAAGCTCACAGAGAGACAAAGGAAGACTGCAAGCCTTGGAATTTAAGGGAAGGTTGACTCATTTTGGGTTAAGTTGATGGACTGGGCTAATTTGAGATGAATAGAAGGGGAGCAGTTAGGAGAAAGCTGGGGTCTCTAGAGAGAACTGTTCCAAGAGCAGTTGACGCAAGCCTTTCTGCTTTCAGAGCAGCCTTTTACTGAGACCCTTCTTTGCTGCTCTGTATGAAAGCCAGAGATGGTGAGAAGAGTTAGCAAAAAGTCTGTGCAATCGCTAAAAGTTTTGCTTACAAGTAACTTATTGACTTCATGCTACTGTGACCATGTTTTGTGTCCCTCAAAGGAAATATTGACCACTGTGAATGCTAGCTCTTAACTCTGTGTTCAGTCATTCTTGTTGTTTGCCTCAACCAAGATCATTGACTACCTAAGTCTGACTACTTCCCCAAGAAATAACATGGAGATATCTGTTCTGCTATGCTTACGTTCACAAAGAGAGAGCCTACAGGATGAAACAGCCATGGGGACCTAGCCCTTAAAGTCATATTTGTACTCTCTATTCATTTACATTGAATAATGAGTTTGCTACACTTTCTGAGCTGATGCAATATCTGATTTTAGTGTTCTGTTGCATGCCTATGAGAGAGACACAGACTCTTCTCTGAGCTGATTAGGTCTTAACTGGAGTATTGTGCCCAGTTCTGGGTGCCACATTTCAGAAAAGATGTGGACAAACTGGAGAAAGTCTAGAGAACAGCAACACAAATGATTAAAGGTCTAGAAAACATGACCTACGAGGGAAGATTGAAAAAAAAAAAACGAGTTTGATTAGTCTGGAAAAGAGAAGACTGAGAGGGGACATAACAGTTTTCAAGTACATAAAAGGTTGTTAGAAGGAGGAGGGAGAAAAATTGTTCTTAACCGCTGAGAATAGGACAAGAAGCAATGGGCTTAAATTGCAGCAAGGGAGGTTTAGATTGGACATTAGGAAACATTTCCTAATTGTCAGGGTGGTTAAGCACTGGAATAAATTGCCTAGGGAGGTTGTGGAATCTCCATCACTGGAGATTTTTAAGAGCAGGTTAGACAAACACCTGTCAGGGATAGTCTAGATGATACTTAGTCCTGCCATGAGTGCAGGGGACTGGACTAGATGACCTCTCAAGGTCCAGTCCAGTCCTATGATTCTGTGATCATTGCAGTCAGCTGAACCCTCAGCTGCACCCAGCGAACACTGGGCAAAGCTGAAGGATGCTGCAGCCAAGAAGTAGTTTGCAGTTCCCCAAACCAGTGACAATTTCTACACCAGCCCTGGCTCCAGCACAGAGGCTGCTATGAACTGCCAGATTGTGAAGGCCCTACAGGGCAGCTCTCAAGTCTCTTTTTGCCTGAAAAATGGGTCAGATATTTGGTTTATTGTATTTGTTACTTATTGCATGCTGATACAGTGCTTGGTAACCTATGGAACAGGGGAGGAAGTTTTTGTTTCCTGCTTTGTGGAGTTCACCATCTGTGGGTCCAGGTCTTCATGCAATTCTACCAAACATATAGCTTATGATGTCGTTGAAGCTATAGCAGCCACTCATGGTAGCAAGCACTGCACCTGGCAAATACGTATTTGTAGGACCAGGTCCTAATTAGACATAGTATAGCCTAAATATAATTTTATATAGACCATTACAAATTGAAGGAAAAAAACAGTCTGTGATTTTTGTTGTTTGTTTTTACAAATACATTAGCACAAGACTTTAGATCTGAATTTAGGAAGACAATTATCTCAAACACTTCTTATATGGCCTTTCAGTGACAACCCACCAAGCCATGAGCACATGGAGTATTAGAAAATAAAGTGGTAATAGTAAAGCAGTCCCCTATAGTGTGCTGGATTAGTATAATACTTCATTGTGCTTTGCTTTCCTAGTCACTACCAGCACCACTGCAAAAGCAGTAGTACATGATGGTGATATTATTAACTGCATCATGCATATTACTGATTTATTTTTTGTTCTGCATCATTATCCTTTCACCAGTGAGTTCATTGCATTATTTTCATATACTTAGTCAAGCACCAAATTATGAAGCAAGTACAGGCTCCCATAATAGTCCCTTATGGCACATTACATAAGCGATTATTGCTGCTACCTATTATTTGTTGCTTCCAGCCAATGAGGTTTCTACATTAATGGAATGCGCACAGAACAATTATGAAATAGGTAAGACTTGGGCAGTTTAAATTTTGCCCTTGAAATTATTTTGCTTCATTTTGGCCACCTGCTGCAGCTCAGATGTCAGCCAACAAATAAATTGTGCCTTTGTTGCAATCAGCATATAGACTCAATCAGCTGTAATGAGGTCAGATTACTGAATGACTCTCTGCTACCTTAATAATTAAATTGAATCCACACTTCTACTGCCCTCTCTTTCCCTGACAGCTGTAAGAAATGTGGCAAGCAACAGCAGTAGCAATGGAAGTACTGTAAACACCAGCACCTCCCATGTACTCATCTGACTAATGAAAGCCATGCTTTTGTCTGTGTTGTGGTAGAAACACTGAGCCACTGTAGAGCATGCTAGAGCACAAGTACTTGGACAACACTTTAGAATAAGTCCATTAAGCAAGGAAGCAAAGAAAGGACAGAACTGTAGACATTTCACTCAGCGTGTAAGAAATCAATCTATAGAAGTGGACACTGTTTCTGTGTTGTATATTTGGGTTCTCCCCTTTGACACTGCTGGAAATTGCATGGAGCATAAGTGTGATAGCACTCTGTACAGATTCTGGTTCTGTGAGGGTGTTCCATTGCATTGCAGAATTAAAAAATGTCCACTTATTGTAAAGTGCTCCCACTGCAGGACTTACAGTAGAAAATGCAAGATTTCTCTTTTTATTGCTTATGGCCCATAATATGTCAAGCTTTTCACTGGCTTCACTGATATAACTGGGAAAATAAGTAGAATCATTTCAGGGAGATTTGTTGTCTCATTACATGATAAGCTCTATGTTTCTGAACAAAAAATTTAATAGTAAATCTTAGGAGAGGAGGTGGAAGGAGAAATATGACTCTGAGAGGGACTGGATAATACAGCATATAAGTGTATACATAAATAATGATATTTATTGTTAAATGTTTAAAACCACTTGGCCAAATGGTTTTGCTTGTAATAGTCTTTTGCAGCATCAGGTGAGAGCCCATATATAGTTTCAATGTCAAATTACCTTCTAATATTGATGGTTTCCTTTGATGACTTCAGGGAGTAGGTGTTAGAGAAGCATCAGGAAGAATGCTTCCTTTTTCAGCCAACAGCTTATTTTACCCTTTTTGTTTGCATGCTTGTTTGTTAGTTTTCCCTGCAAAAGTAACTCTACATTTTCTGTCACAGGCACATAGTTGTCTGTGGTCACATAACACTTGAAAGTGTGTCCAACTTCCTGAAGGACTTCCTGCACAAGGACAGGGATGATGTGAACGTGGAAATCGTCTTTCTGCATAAGTGAGTAATCTTTCCAACCAAAACCTTTCTTGCTAATCAAAAAGGTCTGAAAGTGTCCTAAAGTCTCCTTGGTGTCAGTGTTGGTTTGAGGGTAGAGCAGGGGACAAAGAGACTGTTAGGGTCAAACTTATTCGGTGAAGTTAGACCAGAGATGTCTTTAACCTGTGCGGTGAAATCCTGATCCCTTTGAAATCAATGGCCAAATTCCTGTTGACTTTAATAGGACTAGGATTTGACCCAAGATGTCAATTTGTGACTCTTCCACTAGCTTTTTATAAGTCTAAGGTTGGGATTTAAGGAGTCTTACTCCTATTGAATTTCAGTGGGATTTAGGTGCCTGACTCCCATAAACTCTTTTTGACATTACCAGCCAAAATCTCTTTGAGCCTTGCTTTTCCCATGTGTGAAATGTTAAAGTACTTACCTAACATACAGCACAAACCAAACATGTATATAGGTGTGAACTACTATCTCTCCCGTTTATCATGATGACACAAAGGCCAAGATTGCATTATGAAGTCATACATTGCTGTTACAGTTTAAAAAGCCTTATTTCATTTTCCAGTGAAGCTTTTTTAAGTGTGTAGTATCAATCCATGAATACTTCCCAGTCTTGCTGTCAGTTGCTATTCTTTATTGCTTGCACATTATCTGGTAGTTCCCTGCAAAATATTTTGTTAAATTACTGAAGCCTAAAAATCAGTTTCTAAATATTTGTATCAATTATTAATCTTAATCAGTGTCTTTCCTAGAGGAGGCTCAATATCTTTCTATAAGAAAGTCTCAGGAACATCCAGGCAGTTGCACAGAAATTTTTCATTTCTTTTCTGGGCCCAAATTCTGCCATCAGGTGCATGGAAGATCTCACATTGACTTCATTTAGAGCCGTACGCATCAAAGGGAGATATTTGGCCCTAACTGATTTTAGCTAAGCCACAACAAAGACTGAACTGGTCTGGTATACAGTTGGTACATTGTTCAATAGGTGTTTGTGTTGTGCTGCATCCTACAGCAAGTGGAAACAAATCATCACGGAAGAAAAAAGGAACGGATTGACCCAGCCTAGTTAGTTAAAACTTGACACTTAAAAAAAAAAAATGCTTCCTACCATTCTCAAAATAATGCCTCTGCAGAAGAGGAGGCCTGACCAAGGATATTTTATACATGTCGTTAATAAATTAAGGAAGCAAATGCTGTACAAAGAAATACCACTACATGCATCCGACGAAGTGGGTATTCACCCACGAAAGCTTATGCTCCAATACGTCTGTTAGTCTATAAGATGCCACAGGACTCTTTGCCGCTTTTAAGAGAGAAATAGTTTAAATAAATTTCAAATTAATTAAATAATTAGTGAATGATAATTAATGAAGAATAATGAATTAAATACATATATCTGAATTTTTGAAGAAATAAATACCATGATAGATCAGATCATCCGTGGTTATCCTGATTTGAACAGCATATTTGCCAACATTGCAAAACTAATGGAATGTTGAGAATGAAATCTTGTTTTCCTATTTCAGAGTAACAGCCATGTTAGTCTGTATTCGCAAAAAGAAAAGGAATACTTGTGGCACCTTAGAGACTAACCAATTTATTTGAGCATAAGCTATTTCCTATTGGTTACCACAATTGTTCCCACCTACTAGCGTACTTAATAGTACCGGTACTTGAAGCCACTGGACTTCAGACTCGTGCTTCTTGTAGTAAAGAAAAACTCAATTGTGTGTCACTAGTTTTATAGATAAGTATATTTTAAAGAGTGCATGACACTCAGAAATAAGAAATAATAATCAACACATATTAATAACTACTGCAGAAGTTTTCTTTGGCCCTGGATAGTTCTAAATTTAGTTTATGGAGATTATATCATGCAATCTATGATGCAGATTGAGAACTCATGTTAGGAATGCCCATTCATAGGTATCTATTTCCGTCTCCAACTTTTATGCCTCGTCTGTCTAACAGTTGCAAGCTAAATTGCAGAAAAGCTGTGTTTTCTGATTCTAACCATATATTTCAAATATATGCTGAAACTTACTTAAAGATGTGCATAACTGGCTGCTTTTCCAAACACAAACATCACAAAAGAGATTCTGCTGCATTTAATCTTCTCTTCGGGAGATTACGAACATGCAGAAGATGAGTACATTTTATGTAAATTAACAGAAATATCCCATTCCGATGACTTTGTTAAAAGATTGTTGGATTCTAAAATTTTGAAAAATGACTGGCATCATCCTGTAACAAGAAGTGCTCCATGGTACACTGCTGCTTTCCACCTCCCTTTTAGCTGCTCATAGAGTCTGAACAGTTTGGAGAAGTCCAGGATGCACTCTGAATTGTAAAAATGAATGAGATGATGAGCACCGAATGATACAATCCACGTAGATCTTTGAAATTGGTTCCGTCACCCCCAGGTACTGGGGCTCTCTGGTTTTACTCTATTAGACTGTGACTGCTAGCAAAACAGCAGTACTACAAAAACAAAATGCTTCTGCCCAGACATAGTGATGCTGCAAACAGATAGAAATAGCAATTGCTTTAAATTATTTAAAACTATATGTTATCTGGTAACATTAGTGATCATGTTTAGGTCAGGTATTTCCTGTCAGTTAACGACTGACTGGGCCACAACTTCTCCAGCCAGTCATTAGTTGCCTGGAATGCCCTTCCCGTCAGCAACTTTGCTTAAAGGTAGTTGCTGTTTGTCACTAGCATCCCGTTACACACAATTCAACATCAAATTGGCATGTCTTAGGGAGAGGCTATTAGAAATAGCTATTTGCTTGAGAGAAATATGGTGTTAACTGTCTTTTCCTATCAAGAACAGCATGCATTTCTAAGTGCCATGAGCTGTTTTTGAATGAGTGATATTAATACACTTAACAGCAAGCAATCCACTTTCCTTCTTGTCAAACAAAATGATTAAAAGGTTAAGAATTATTTGTGATGATTGGATAACGGAAGTTGAAAATGCATAGAGTTGCTACCTGGCTGATTTTATAAGATTTCCATTAAATTGGAATAATGGATACAGTTGATATCCCCTGGTAACTGCTCGTGTTTTATTAGGGTAGGAGGGAAGTTTCCCTCTACATGACCACATGGAACTTAATTTCCAAAGGGAAATTGGAGGTTCCGGCACAAAAAAAGGTGTGACAAACTTGCACCCACAATTGCATATGCACTTTCAACAATAGTTTATAGAACTCTGATAACTGCCCATACGCAGGATGGGTGACTAAGCAGTTATACTCATTTGCGTGTGCATTTGCAGTAAAGACACACACAACTGCAAGTAAACATTTTTTTATTTAATTGACGCTGTTTACCTGGCAAGTAAATGCTTTCTTTGTTACTAAGAGAGCTAGATAGGTGTGTGCCACATTTTTATAATGAATTACTTTTCATTTGACTACTTGCTTATGTGAAAATGACCACTGGTCAAAAATGACATAACAAAATTATAACAAATGCACTTAGTAACAGTTAATACAATCTAGAGGTATTATCAGGTCCTCTTGGTGGCTGTTAACCTACTGTATGAATTATACAGTCTGACTGTATGACTGGAATTACATCAAAGTGCAGGTAGATAACTGTGTGGTGTGGTCTGAGTGAGCAGCCCATACACTAGGCAGATTTTCCTTTCACTCAACAAAGCCGAGGAGTTTGTAGGGCTCAGTGTTGCTCTTGTATGTATGAATTGATGTTGCTAAGAGCACATCTTTGATGGATAAATTTGTTCCTATTTTCTAGGTTTGTTTGTGTTTCTTAATTAACCTGGGAGCTGTAGAGTTGATAAATAATGCTAGCTGCCAATGTGAACCTTTTCTGTGCTGTTGTGTATGATTCCTAGATCTCAGCTGTGCCAAGCAGTATGGATACTGCATCTATCTCAATGAGACAGAATAGTTACACATCAAATATAATAGTTACACGCACCTCACTGTGTTTGAATTGATGAGAGCTACTGTCAAGGTTCCATGACTAGCTGCACCTCTGCCCCTTTTCTGGTCTCTCTCAGTGCACTCCCTTCAGATGTTAGGCCGCATGTCTTCGTCTGTCCGGGGTGGAGTTCTCTGATTCTTCCTCTCTTAGACGGTCCCTGTTCTACATTACCCTACATGCCAACTGTGATTACTCAGCAGGCTCGACCGGGTTAGGCATCTGCGAGTCTTTCCTTTGGGAGCTTCTGACCAGTGGTTAATGCAGGCCACTGGACAGCTTTCTCAGACCAAAGTATTATTTACTCTTAAAAGCAGGAGCAAAGCACAAGATAAGAGAAGACAGCTAACCCTGTAACCATCACAGCTGCTACATTCAGGGAAGCTGGTCTTACCTCCATTTGGTAGGCCACATTCACATGTAAGTGGGGACATATGTAGTGAAAGGAATGGAGCTGTGCTAACAATAGGTGAGGCCCACTGTTTTCACCCCACAAGAAGAGTATCAATGGAATTTCAAACAGTTTAAAAATTAATACAAGAGTAGGACAGATATGTTGTGCAAACTTCTTGTTTGTTTTTTCTCCCAATGCAGTATCTCCCCTAACCTTGAGCTGGAAGCTCTTTTTAAACGACACTTCACTCAGGTGGAATTCTATCAGGGTTCAGTTCTCAATCCGCATGACCTGGCGAGAGTAAAGGTAATGATTCTGTTGATTCTTTATTTCTACTAGTTGTCTTCTCTTAAATAAGCAGATTCTACCTCCAGTCCAACATCCACTGAAGTTAATGGGAGTTTTTTAGTTGACTTTAATAGGAGAGGTCCTATGGTTGTTAATATTAATGTTTAACATTTTAAAACTTGATGTTATAAACACTATTGGCACATTTGCATAGGGGCAATTAGAAAACATTTTTTCACCCTTTTTCTATTGTCTGGTGTCCTGAAAAAGTAAATACAATTTGAGATATTTGCTAACTATAATAAAATGGCTGTATTGGTTCAAGTATTCTATGCTAAATTATTTTATCCTCTTAAAGCAAACCCTGAAGTTCAGAAGAGTAAAAGATACCAAACTTATATACAGCATTACCCCATTTCATGTCTTTCTAATGGGACGTGAACAAGCTTCTTAAATCATAAAGATCTTTGCCTAATGTTAAGCTGTTCCAGTGAGCAAAAATTAGGATTTTTGCCTGTGCTGGCTACAAAAGCTGTTTGGTCCATTTTTATACAACATATGCTGAGCTGAGCTCCAATCAGCAACATAAAATGATGTCCTTGTAATGGCTGTACAGTTCAGTCTGGTTATCTTCTCTCTTCCATCCCCTGCTTTACTGTGTGGTATTTGCCCAAATATACTGAAAGAAAAGTAATTTTGTTATATTTTAAATCTGCTACTTTATGCTAACTAGACCAGAGGTTGATGATTGTAAGTTTTGCCACTGGATTAACTTTGCCCCTAAAATCAGAGATCTTCTACTATTTTTATGATGTTATTGCCCAAGGACCCAAACAGCTCTGACCCCGTTGTAATAGTCACTGTACAAACAACAGAAAGACAGTCTCTGTCCCTATGGGTTTAGGAGCCAGACCTGCAACATGGAATTTTAAAACTTTGGTATTTAACCTGTTGGTGCTTCGTTTTCGGTATCTCTGAAAGAACATTAGTAACTGGTAGTAGTAATAACTAAAGTCCTTACCTACCATGAGCACTATAATGTTTGGAAAGTGTTTTGAAAAGTTACAGTGATCAGTTCCATGTAAGTATTGGCACTGATATCATAAGGAGTCAAATCTACAGTATACCCTAAGCTTTATACTCAGCAAAAACTATAAACTGTTGTTCTTGCTCCTGGAGGAAGAAGCTGATTTCTTAGAAGCCGGTGGCTGTGAGAAGAAGTTGGAAACAAAGATTTCTATTTATGTTTGCTTTTTTTTTTTTTTCCACGGTGTCTCAGATAGAGTCAGCAGATGCATGCCTAATCCTTGCCAATAAATACTGCGCTGACCCAGATGCTGAAGATGCCTCCAATATTATGAGGTAACCCGAAGAGGTTTTGAATATGGTTGTCATTCTCATTTCTGACCAGCAAATTGCTGGTGTCTAGGTGGACCATACCCACATCGGTTACAGTTGAAAACTTCTCACTAAATTGCTTCCAGAGAGAGGGAGTTAAATTGGGGGAGTGCACAGGATTGCCTCGATAGTGTGGAGAAGCCCAGTGTGCCTAGAGTGTGGGATGCCTGTGGAAGGAGCAGGGTTTAATTATGCTCATTTCATTTTCCATAACCACATTTAGGATGTGATGGGAAAAACCCTGGTTTGATTTTAATTGCAATACATAGATTAAAGAGTATTCCAGATGCAGATTAGTGTGTTCTTAAATGGATTCAGTAATTTTAATATAATAAAATGCAGAAGTGTTATTGGGAATAGAATTATCTTGTGTGTTCTCACAATAAATGAGTTTGATTCAACAAAACTGGATTAATTAAACACTTCAGTGGGAAATGGGAAATTAATAGTGGGAGGGGAGCATCACACTCTTCTCTTTGCTCTTCAATTCTCCTCCCTACAAAAAGAGATTCAAACAACTTTATTGGACAACTTTATTCTCTAATCTTGGGAATAAGTCAGCAATGTAAGTTTTCCCCGTATGCCTGCAATGCAACTTCTGGCAGCACGCTACTGTAATAAGCCGTTGCTCTCAGAAGGTATGTGTACTCCGAACACTAAACCTGGGCTCTGTCTCAGGTTGGAGCCCAACTCCCCCTTTCATCCACACACAAATCAGTCTGACTTGGGTCAGCAAACATTGAGGACCCAGGTTCTTAGAACCCTGATGGGAGGGTTGGATTAGAGCCCAAGTCCAGCTGTGGTATGGGTCCAAGCCCTGTCATTTTGCAATGTGGACGCTGGTCAAGCCGCAGGCCTGTGTCAGAAGGTCTATCTAGTGCCGTGTGTAGTGTAGTGTTAGCATGGCTGTGAGACCCAGGTCCAGAAATTGTAAACCCAGGTTTACCGTACAGTGTGGATGTTCAAGCAGAGGCTCAGAAACACCAGGTCCACAAGCTAGGACTATAGGAAGAATGGTAGAATGTCCAAGATGTTAATTTTTTCTTTCTTTTCTTTTTAAGAGTAATTTCCATAAAGAATTACCATCCGAAGATAAGAATTATCACTCAGATGCTGCAGTATCATAACAAGGTAATGAGAAGACCAAGGGGTGTCGCTCTTCAGAGCTACCACAGTATCCCACATCCACTTATTTTAGCTGCCTAAATGGAAAGCATTTTCCTTTCTCAGTAGGAACATGTGAATACAAGTTGTCATGGAATCCACTAAAGAGTTAATTCTGTTGTATTTACATATGCCAGGGACCTTATCAAAACCCTAGGATGTTTGTTACCCTGGGGTGCTGAGCTTCCGCAGCTCCCATTGATTTCAGTTGGGCTTGTAAGCACACATCTCCTGTGAAATAAGGCGCAGCTTGATTCACTAAACCATGTATGATGCTTGTATTACCTATACAGATAGGAGAGTGTATGGGATTACTGTAGAACAGTGGTTTTCAACCTGCAGTCTGTGGAACCCTGGAGTCTGCAGACTATTCCTAAGATTTCCAAAGGAGTCCGCACCTTCATTTCACTTTGAATGGTCTTGTGAAACATATGTTAACTTCTATGCTAAACAATCTGTTCTGTGTTGTACTTAGCTGTTACACTCTGATTAAGTTTTCCAGACCTGAAGAAGAGCTCTGTGTGGCTCAAAATCTTGTCTCTCTCACCAACAGAAGTTAGTACAGTAAAAGATATTACATCACCTACCTTGCCTTTTTATAACTATAGCTAAAGAAGTTTAGGCCTGCTCAGGATCCACCTGGTTTTACACAGTGTGATTTCTACTGCCTGAGTTAATTGCACATACATGAGTGGAGGGCAGCTAACATACAGAATTTGGTCCTTCTTCTTTTGTGGAACAGAATCATGCTATTTCTGTATTTTAAACGCCCTCAACAGGAAGCATGTTGTATTAAAAACATGTTTTCTCTTTATATTTCTCATGAAAATTAATGAGGAAATGAAGAAAAAATGATGAATGGTGATAATCCGATTATCAGGAGGAGGAAAGCATGAAGGACTCAGTGTTTGTGTTCATGTGCATGCATATGTGTGTCTGTGATAGAAGGATGAAAGTGACCACTAGAGTTTTGCATTTCACAAAAACCTCTAGAATGTTCTGTAAAATTTTTAATTTGGCAAAACATATTTTTCTAACGCTTTTTCCCAAGGAAAAATTGATATGAAAACAATTATATATGGAAGTACCCATTATAACATATTATACTGAATAGTATTAAAAACAATATACATAACTTGTTGAGCAGAGTCAACACGGGATGATTGTTTTTATCCACTATTTCACTGTGCACTAGTCCCATAATCAAAAGCCGGAGAAAAGAGACTCCTTACACCAGGCTCTGTGCTTATTTGATTCTGGGGGTGGGAGAAACCAAAAAAGTACAGGTTATATCATATTGTTCGAGGGCTGGGCTCGTGGACATGTGATTGGGGTACTGCATTTCCACATTAGATTAGATTAAAAACCTGTGTTTGATTTCTGGGGCCTATGTGTGTTTCTTATTTGTCAGGGAGTAACTGAGGTTGCTGTAAGAGGGAGTATACATGGACCTAGGTGCAATGAAAACTTCATAGCACTATGTAACAACTTCAGCTCTGTGGATGGGCCTTACAAAGCCTCCCATCCAGTTTTCCATGGTTGACAGAAGGTCACCATAATATGAGATCTTGAGGGATGCTGGGAGATTTGAACTGAAAGGTGTAAAAGTGGAGAAGTTCCTGATACAAAAACTCTACTGGAAATATTTTGGTTTGAAGGAATATTGATTTAAACCCCCTAGTCCAGTGATGCTCAGACTGAGGCTTGGAAACTGCAAGTGGCTCTTTAATGTGTCTCTCGTGGCTTTTTGCAGCACATTGATATTAAAACACTTTGTGCTTTTACTATGTTATTAACCAATTGTAGAATACTTGGTCAGTCATTTTTCTGTGAGAATAATGTTTGTAGCTCTTTTTGGTAATGTTGATCGCTGAGGTATGAGTATCACTGCCCTAATCGTATTTTTACCTTCTACAGGAAAAGGAAGTCCAGCATTAAAGGAAAAGATTAGTTGTCACTTGCTTGGATATTTCCTGTGTTGGCAGAATGCAGGGAAAGTATTTGGAGTCCTTTACCTTTGTTTCTTCCTTCAGGCCCATCTGCTAAATATCCCAAGCTGGAATTGGAAAGAAGGGGATGACGCAATCTGTCTTGCTGAACTCAAGCTGGGTTTCATAGCCCAGAGCTGCCTGGCACCGGGCCTCTCGACAATGCTAGCCAACCTCTTCTCTATGAGGTCATTCATAAAGGTAACGTCTTGTCTCATTAGAGTGTGTTAGCCTGGGATTCAGTTTGGCATGGGGTTGAGTAGAGAGCACAGCTTAAACTCAAAACAGATAGGGACACATTAACCAGTTTGGTAAAACACACACATACATATACACACACAAATTCTGTTATAAATTGGGCAGTGGGCCAGGTTCTTAAAAAATCATGTTTTTATTTTTATTTGGCACATCTATGGCCATTAAATGATTGTTCAAAGCACAATCCATTTCAATTCTTTTTTTTAGATAAACCACATGTTTATCAGGAAAGCCTCTGCTGTTAAAATAAAAATATGATTTATATACATCTCATATGGCAACAAAGCGCCTAGAGAAAAAGAATGATCATTTTGCTCTTTTACATCAAGTGGCTAGTGGACCTCTCACTGTGAGAATAAATGTGGACCATGTGTTTGTACTTAAGCCCAAACCTCCTACAACATAATTCCTTTATTTATTTCTCCTCAGTCAAAGAGACCCTTAGGGCTTTATTTGCAAAACCTTGTAGTGCTGTTGTTCCCACCCTTTTGGGGCAACAGTACCATCTCACTAGACTAAGACCTCACCTGAGTTAGGCCACGTCTACATTAGCACTTTTGTCGGTAAAACTTTTGTCGGTCAGCGATGTGCAAAAACACACTCCTTCATGACACAAATTCACGGACAAAAGCGCCGGTGTGGACAGCACTATGTTGGTGGGAGACACTCTCCTGCTGACGTAGCTACTGCTGCGCATTGGGGGTGGTTTAATTATGCCAGCGGGAGAGCTCTCTCCCATTGACATAGAGTGGCTAACTTGGAGACCTTACAGCGGCGCAGCTGCAGTGGTACAGCTGTGCCACTGTAAGGTCTGTAGTGTAGACATAGCCTTAGTCAGTGTTCCTTTCCTCTTATTCTGTTTTCGGGCATTCTTGCTAGATGTAGAGGTTGGCCAATTTCCAGTCCTGTGCTTGTGATCAGGGGCCAGGACACGATGGAACGTGAGGTGGGCCATGGCTCCTGAAGTTCATCATGAAAGTGGGCAGGGGTTTCCTAGAGTACTAGGTGGGGAAACTAGGAGGACTGCCAGTTTGGGTGCACATTCCAGTGGTTGGGAGCGTTTGGTGCAGTGCCGTCTGATATTTATTCTCTTGGCATGAGGTAGAAGCAGGGGTTTCTGAGGCTGCTGTGAGAAACTTCTAGGTGAGAAACCTAGAAAGTCATTACAGATCCTCAGGGGCTGCAGACTCTAGTGCAAGAAGCCATCTTAGGTAAGTATATGTGGTCAGAAGAATTCAGCTTTTCAATATTGCAGTCAAATTATATGAAAGCAAATGTGGGCTCCTCACTTTAACATGTGCAATTAGACCCTTTGCTTCTTTTACTAAACCATTAACTTTAACTCCTCTGTCTTCACAAGCTCAGCTTTGCTGAACTCTCTCTAGTTCATTGGCATGCTGCATCTCTGAAGTTAACCACTCTCCTTCTTTTATCCCAAAAAGAAAGTGTAGCAAACATGAAGCAGGTGGTTGTCTTTTCCTTTAATTACATTCTTTAGGGCTGCTGTTCACTTGAGGGTCACTGTGTTGTCCCTTGCTCTGCTGCTAATATTTGTAACCAGAATCTGGCACACTCAAGGGTATTGAGCTTCTCTGCACCCACATTGGCGTATACCAGCTTTCTTGTGGTACCTTTTTAGGGACAGGCCCTTCTGTGCCTTTGCTTTTGACCCCTTGTGTAGGCCATCACCTCTGTTCAGTTTCTGCATTCCTCAGGGCCGGAAGTGAGTCAGCCTCTCTCAGGAAGGACATGTGTGTATCCTCAGTAACCAGTACCCCAATGCAGGTTACTTTAAATTTAAACAGATTTCACTGAGAAAATTGGGGACAGCATCAACAGGTAAAAATCATGGCTTGGGAGGAAACTGTACCACCTAGATCTTGTAGTTACAATCTTTCGATTAAGCAAGATTAAAAATTGTGCATCTTGATTTTAATTTGTCCCTCTTGCCATCGGCGTGTGTCTCTTTCAAGGCTCAGTGGGACACCAGCAACCTGTTTTGCCAGTCTCTTGTTCCTCTTCAAGCCACCCATTCTGTATTTCCTCCATTTCATAATGTATTTCTTCCATTCATACACTCCTTTTCAGCAGTGTAATGAGATGGGACTGGCTGATCAACACTGGGTTATCCTTTATGATTTCTACTACAACCTACAGGCCCATTCTGCAAGCCTCTGAGGACTTTCACTGAGGGTTTACAGCATTCTGAACTTCCATTGAAGTCAGATGGAGTCTTGCTGATTCTGAACAGGTGTTTCTAGTTGTATAGTATAATCATGGGAAGATTGCCTAATTTGGTTTATACCAAGGCAGCAATGTTGCTAGTTCTTGTTGTATCTGGCACTTAGATACTATTGTGCTGTGCATAGTGCAATGCGTGGATAGATCATAATTTCTGTTGTTCAGTTTCTGGGAGGCCAACAGGCAAAGAGAACATGTCTGTGCTCTTATGAGCAGGCTATTCAGATACTGCATCAGCAGTGTTTTAGGATTAAAACAAAAATATATAGCTTTATCAATGTTTTGAGAGAAAACAGTTAATATTGGTTAACATCAATTTCTGCTATCACTACTCAGGAAGGATGGATTATTCATGTGGGTAACTGGATGTAGATATTATCAGGGAGTTCAGATTTCTGAGTTTGTTAATATCTGGAACAAAACAAACACATGAAAATTGATGCATATTAACTAAAACCAAAATCCCCACTCTATCAATGCCAAGACGACGTTGACTGTTTTTAATTGAAATAACATTCTCCCCCAACACACACAAAAATTTGTTTGATCTCAGTAACCATTAATTGATGGAAATTGTGAACCAATACAACACTCAGAGCTTTTGCAACTGCAAGTGGACTGTGTTGATATGGATTGTCAGGAAGGGCTGTATAGGAAAGGGAGAAATACGTTCATAAACGGTTAACTGGGAGTCCCTTTCCTTCCACTGCAAAGTAGCACTCTTTCTAGAACATTTAAGAACTGTCAGACCTTTACAAATTCTTTAGGCAAACATCAGTTGTGGTGTTTTGTACACATCTTAGAACATTGCCAAAAAATCTTACTGAAACTTCTGTATTAAAAGAAAAGTTGGAGGTGTGTTCCCCCTTCTTCCTAACCTGATTAGAAAGTTATTTAGTGTGTTGTATATGTTTGGTCAGTCAAAGACAAATGAACTTCATCGGTGGTGATCCCACACACATTTCACTTGTTATACCTTAGTCTTTAGCCAAATGATTTGTGTAAACTGTCTGCCCAACATTAAAGGCAAAACAAATTTATAAACCTCAAAATGTTATATTTAAATCTAATATTTTCCTTTTGGTTTTATAGCTGTAGTCTCATATGGAATCTTTTAGTTTGCTCTTGGCACTAAATTGAACCAAGGGAAAAGCAGTTCAAAAATGTTGCATAACATGCAGTTGTAACAGAAATAGTTCTGTAAATACTTAAAAGGAAAAAGGAAAAATTGTGCAATAAAAAGATTTAAGAGAAAACAAATCAAAACCATACAGAAAGATATATTTTAATAGTTCCATTATTTTTATTATGTTGAATATTCTCTGAGTTATGTAAAAAAATTTAATGATATGCCTGTTCATTGCATACATGATCTCAGCACTAGATTGAAATATTGCTCTATACAGCAATTAGAGCAATTACTGTTTATGGTTTGGATTAACAAACATTTGTTTACCATTGTAAAAATATTTTTAAAAGTAAGTAAATAAAGCATGGGATTATGGAGGGCCAAATTTTGCCCTTGGATACAAGCGTGCAACCCCACTGAAGTCACATGATTCTTTTTTTTTTTTTTTTTTTTTTACAGAGTAGAGTTTGGCTGCAGATTTTAATAGGAGTCTGTAAATTATGAACCATCTTTGTAGCTCCCTGATGCTTGAGTCACTGGGCATCATTTTGGTCGTGAGGAACAATTTAGAACAGCCTCATGGCTCTGCTAAGTTATATTGACAGCAAGAGCTTCCTAGAGGCTCCTTTGACAGCTAGCATTGGTGATGCCCAGCCATGCCTCTCAGCCTAGTCAGGTTTATGCCACCCAGGCACTCACCTGCTTCAGAGGAAACCCCAAGCTGGCTTTCAGGTTACTGTTTGACCCCAGAGCAGCACAAAGCAGTCTTGGTGTAGAGGTGGGGGTCTGGCCCTAAAACTTCATTCATCACCAGGAGATCATCAATCAACACCACCAGTGCAGTCTCAATTACTATACCGAGGCATAAACCCAAACTGAGTGGGACTAGGGAGATGATGCTGGAGTATTTTCACCAGAAATTTCTTGGGAAAATTTGAGACAGGTCAACAGACGCTTGTCATCTTTAGGGTTTGTTGCAAAATTACTTTGTTTTGGAGAGTCTTCTGTTGAGTTGAGGAATGTCTCAGGCCATGTATTATGTGAAATAAACCATTTAGATCTGATTCATCTAAAGGATATGGCTTCAGTTTGTGTGCATTGGACATCTGTTCCTCTTTCTTGAACGGAAGCACATCAAAATATATATAATGCATCCAGATACTGTAGGGAGGGGACCTTAGAAATATGTACAAAATTTTAGCAAAAGCCAGCTTCAGTTGCAACATTTTATTTGCTGTGAGATGCTCAGGATGAGGGAGTGATGACCAAAATGCATGGTAGTTAACTTATATATGCTATGCCTAATGTGTCCAGTGCAGTACTTAGGGGAAAAAATAACTTCAGGTATTTCCCTAAGTGCCATATCTGTGTTTTCTGATGTGCCTAAATCAGTTCAGGGTCTATTCATGGAGACAAGACTTCGAAAATTGGTGTGAGTGTCAACTATTAATGTAGTACATTGAAACTGCCCTCGGATGGGAGTAAGAGCCACACATGCTCTTCAGTCTTGTTGTTCTCTCCTAAAGTATATAGTTACTAAGCCATTTAATCATTTGAATACATTAACACCAATTTGCATTAACAAGTGTATTTTTGTTCGATGTGTTACCTCCTGTCCTCCCCACCCCCCAACCTGGCTAATGCCCTCCCTGCATTGTAAATTTTGTGGTTAAAGACTAAAATAAATTCTGTGGGCCTATTCTCCTCTTAGTTGCATGGGTGCAAGTCCCATCACTGCCCGTAACTGAGGGGAGATCTGATTGTCACAGTATTTCAGTAGTTGTTTGGTGTAGTGTAAGACTCCACATAAGCATGTACAGATCATTTCCGTATACCATGAAAAATGCACATACATCTTATCCTGTCCAATGTTAGAGCTAATCTTGATTTACACATTTGATGTTAGATACAACATACCCAGGTTTCATTTTTACATCTGGTTCTGGAAAAAAGATCCAGTTGGTAGGAGTATTTGGCACTCACTATGGAATTTATATTGCTGTAGAAGTTTGTTAGCTCTGATTGACACAGACAAGAGTAATTGAGTAAGAAGGTAATGGTTATTGTATAGTACTTAGTACTGGGCAGTTTACTTCCAGGATTCTAAATATAATAAATTTGTTAGTCTCTAAGGTGCCACAAGTACTTCTTTTCTTTTAGCTACAAATGTGTGAACTGAGTAATAAGTTGTTCAATAAGTTGAGTAATAAGTTGTTTGGCGAAAAGGCGCCAAACAACTTATTACTCAGTTTTTGCCCTTTTTCCTGATGATGAACCAAATGTATTATATCCATGCTTAATGTATAATAAATCTATAATCACCCAGCCAGCTCTGTTAGATTGAAGGAAATTTTGTGGGATGTTCAAACATGTTGCCCTGCCTTTTTAGTACTTACCAATATGGGGTAAAGATAGAGGAGAATTGATTAACTGGTGCTCTTGAGGAGGAAAGTGACTTACAGTAAAGAACAAATTGATTGGAGCTTGAGAAGCTTGACTGGAGCTTCCAGGCAGTTCTAGAATATAATCTCACTAGGAGGTAAAGGCCTGATTCTGAGAGACATTGGGCACCTCTTAGACCCAGGCCGTGCATTTATTTTAGAAAAAATTGCACATAGTAAAAACATTCCCTGTTGTTTTTACTAGACATCTAGTTTGTAAACAGAGGTTCCACCTTTTGGGTACTTATTCGGCTCATAGGAGGTTCATGCACCTCAGCAGTATCCCACACATTTGGTCATTTATATTGAACAACTACATTATGCCAAAGGGATCAAACTTGCTAATTCTAATAGCTCAAAAATATAAATATTTACAAGTTATTTTGAAGCTACAATAATCTGAATCAATCGTATTTATTTTCCATGTTTAATATAGTTAAAATGTTTAGCATCTTGGTATATCATTTTTCCCCCTTGTGAAATAGGGGTGTCTGTCAGTATGTGTTCATGGCAAATGTATGACAAAGCATGAGAGACAATTTTTCCTCTTCAAAATGGTTGAATTGATTCTCAACAGTGTTAGTGAGGTGTGTTCTTTTCTGCATCATGGTGGCCTGGACATTACAGCTTGCCCTGTAGCTATAAAAGAATTTCAGATTGGTGCTTCCTTTAAGAGGCTTATTTTTTGATTAAATACAAAATATAACACAATATCCCAAATCAAACCAACTCCATCCTCAGTCTCTTCCCTGCTGTTGGTTCCTATTCCTTGACAGCACTGAAGATATTAGATAGGATCATTAAGTTCAGGTATACTTGATCTCTTTGATGTAACTATTTATTTCATTATGTCGAGAAGTAAGTGCTATGAACAAGATAGATCAGTTGAAACTGCAAAGCTGCTGATAATTACACTCCACAATGTGGGGCTAGGTGGCTTTTTTAACAATATTAATGGTCATACTTGTGGTACTTGCATCCTTTTTTCATCCCACTGTCACTATTTATCACTGGTAAGTGACAGCACTATGTAAATATGTTTGATGATATCAAGATTGTATCTATATATGGATAGAGAAGAAGGTAGCAACATTGCCATTTATTTTAAAAAATGATTCAGAGGAAAATTAAATTTCTTCTCTTGGGGCATACTATGTCACTTTCCAGCTATTCTTCAGATGGGCAATTGAATCGATGGAAAAGGTGTATTACTATTATCCAGGAGACCAGTGCAGTAAAGTAATAGAGAAGAGGAGAGATGGGTTTGTAGTTAAGGCACTTAATTAGAACTCAGGAGATCTGGGTTCAAATCTCGGTTATGCAACCGTCTTCCTCTGTGACTGTAGGAAAGTCACATAATCTCTTCTCTTCTCGGTTCCCCATCTGTAAAATGAGGGTATTTCCTTTTTATCACCTTTTATTTATTTTTTTCTATTTAGATTGTAATCTCTTTGAGGCAGAGACTGCTTCTTACTGTATGTAGGTACAAAGCACAGCACAGTGGGGCACCAGTCTCAGTTGGGGCATGTAGGCACTACCATAATGCAAATAATAAAGAAGAAAATGTGTATCACTGAATCTGAAGTTTGGTCACTATTTGGGGGGAGTTATAGATGATTCCTTGTTGATTCAAATTAGTTAATGACTTTTATCAGAAACAGTTAATTGTGTGCATCCTCTTTTTGTGTCTCTAGGATCTTATATTGCATACATCTTTGTAGTATCTGTCTGAAATGTCTTATACTTGCTTAGCTGCAGTGATAAAAATGACAGGGCGACTTCTGAATGCCTTTTCTTGGGCTCATTTGGGGCAGGCTCTTTCAAGCCGTGATACTCATTCTCCATAGGAACAGGGCAATGCAGTGCGTTCTGTCATCATCCCTAGATATGACAGTGCATAGATGAGTGAAGGAGGAAGTACACATTCAAAAAGGGAAAAGGTATGATGAAACCTCTCCTTGATACCCTTAAGTAACTATTAATGTTGCTTGTAATACCATCGTTAGCCCTGGTTAGAAATGGAAAGATTGAACATTTGTACCTTCAGCACAACAAAAACACATCATTTGGGAAGGATACTTTTTCTTTTGGATGTAAATTACTCTTTTACATAAATTGCTTTGTCACAAGTACCAGTAGAATATCTTTAAAAGGTAATAAGCCAGGCTTCTCCTAATTTATCCATCTCATGAGGTCTCCTTCAGGTTGCATCTGTGGCTAAGCTAATGAATCATCCTTGTTGGTTGCACCAAGTTGGCCTTACTTACATGACTAGGTGCCCAATAAACACTGGACATGCTATGGAAGGGTATACCATGTCATCACTGTGGGGTAAAAGAGATTCTCTGTTGCTAGACATTGTGGAAGTGTACAACTCTCATTGACTTCCGGGGAGCATTTGCACCCGCAGATCTGTGAGATTCGGCCTTTAACTGTGCCTAGAGGACTCAAGTCAGGATAACCTTTATCATGTGACTAGCCAAATCAATCTGCAGCATTCAAAGGGCTAAACAGCTTTTTGTGTGTGTGACTGGAAAGGAAGAAATTAGACTATTCAAGCTTTTGTCCATTGAATGTGTCCAGTTTTTTCTTGTTTTGTATCTCAGAGCAGCTAGCAACTTGTTGGGGGAAAAGGTCCTGTTTAATTCTTAGGCTATCAGATTCTTCAGTAATGAGTAAGTATGCTGTTGTGGTCTCTTGAGTCTCTCCAACAAAAAGGTAAAACATAAAATTAAAAAACAGCTTTATTTCCAGTGCAGATTCCCCACCCAGCTTCCTAACTAATCTTTCTTTCTGAACACTTAAGAAAGGCCAAATTAGCTCGTCTGAAAATGCATGCAAGAACAAACTACATCTGTTTGACTCAATCTAAAACCAGGCAGTTAATGACAATCGGAACTAATTCTATCAATTAGCAAATGTCCCCTAAATCAAATACCTGCTTTTTTCCCCCTTGGGCAACACAGTTAAGAGGGGGTGACATGAATGGGGTTCTATTTAGAAATGACTCTAAAAATACGTAGAGCTAGATTACACAGTCAGCATAAAGCTCTTGTTGTGGAAGAATGGGAAGCTGCCTCACTCCTGGAGAAGCAGCAAGATAGATTTTGCCTTAGGATACAATCTCTTCTGAGCTGCTCAAGTGTGCACTGGGGATGTACATTCAGCACTGGCTTTTAGGGCAGTGAAGATAAATAGTCTTACCTGAGGACTGGGCAAAGAGGGGTTTGGGGACATAATAAATATTCCCCTCCATTCTTTCCTAGCTCAATGTTGGGTCATTTGTTTCCTGAGGGTGGCAAAAAGCAAATAGGTCCTACTCACAAGGACTGCTATTGTTACAGGACCCCATTGTGCAATGTGTTGTACAAACACAACAGAAAGCCAGTCCCTGCCCCAAAGGGCTTGCAATCTAAGTAGAAGACAATACACAACACATTGAGACAGATGGGAGAATACATGGAAACACTGAGATACTGTTGGTCCGTGCAGTGGGCAGTGGTACCAGTGGCGTAACCATTGTGAAGATTTTTATAAGCATCATGACAAAGGAGAAATTTAAGGAGTTTTTGCAGCATCTTGACTGACTTTGCTGAGGTGGACATTCTTTTATTATCATTCATATGAATTAGTGAATGTATAAAGTTATTAATATGTCTACAAACAGGTGCACAATTCTGAAATGACAGATACCCAATCCTGGGGAGTGTTCAAAATCAAAGCCCAGATCTAGAATTTGAAAATGATCCCTGTATTTTAACAGGCTAAACTAAAACCCTGGATTGAAATACTCCTACACTTTGGATTATTTGAAATCCTGTTCTAAATTCTGGATAGTTTGAAATTAATTTCTGAATTTTTTGTCTATAGCCTGCCTCTACTATATATTTTCTTCACTTTCTCTTGGTACAGAATGGGTCAGATCCTCAACTGGGCAAATGTGCAGAGCTTCACTGAAGTCAATGGTGCTATACCAGTTTAAACCAACTGAGGATCTGGCACAATATGTTGCTCTGATTTCAGAACTTCTTTCATTCTTATATGCAGACAGATTGAAAACAAAGAGTCAGCAGTGTTCATTCTGTAACAAGAAAAGTACAGGTGTGGAGGGGTGTTTTTGTGTTTATGATGATTATTAAATAGGCAAGGTAAAAACAACTAGATATTAAAATAGGGAAGATAAATGAGAATCAACCAGAGATAAAGTGTGTCCAGTATCCATCTTGGGTTTATAAACATGCCCATGGGATCTCCTTATAATGAGTGTCACTTGTATTTGAGTATGACTGTGCCTGGAAATCAGTTTCCACATGTAGGGTTCAGGAAATGTGCTGAGGCAAGTTGGTGTCTACGTTCCTTCCTGCTGTCGGCCAAACTGGGACAATGGTATTCTGCTGCACATTCTGCTTCCTTCGTAGCAGAGTGCCAGGCTCACCTGTCATGGGCTGTATCCTCTCAGATAATTAAGTCGAGCCCGGCAGACTGTATGTGCCGCTTGATGCAATCCTTGTAGTGGAGTTTGGGATGGCCAGCCTTCTTATTGCCTTTTTCAAAGAACTCTCTTAGGCAGTCTACTGTTTTTCATATGTGTGACATGGCTGACCCAAGTCATTTGCCTCCACGCTTAGCTTAGCATGGCTGCCAGCCGTATACCTCACAATGAAGTACTATGGAAGGGATCTATATGTGTAACATATAAGTCCTAATTGTACCTCATTTGGCCATTGAACTATCTAGCCTTTCCTGAATTGTTTTTTAATGTATCTACCACCTTTTTGTATGGCTGAAAGGTTATTTTTGTGTATTTTAGTGTTTGGTACTGGAATAAGACTAAGGACCACAGGGCTATAACTATTTTCTAAATGTTTTGGCCACTGAAACCAGGTACAAGAGAAATCTGAATGTTCTGAAGCTTTACACATTGATTTGGATCAATTAGCCAATGTGTCAATGGACAGTATTTTAACTTTTGTTGTGTAAATGTAATACATTTTAAAACTTTTGTTGAATTCATTTCAGTTCCTAACAAATTTGGACCTTCGAAAATATATTTATGTAATCTTAAATATAGGTGTACATAAAGCCATTAGGTAGGTAGGTTTGAAAATTTGGATCAATAATTAGCAGACACTTTACTGATTATACTTTTGTTTTAGAAGCAGTGTTTAGCATAGAATAATGTGGCATATAGTTAATGTAAGATCAATATAATGGTATTCATGAAAGTAACATTTAGGATTAATATCCAGGAAAAATCCTGAACTGCAAGTGTTAAACTGAGAAAAGTTGTGGAAAGCCCATTTCTTGGAACATTACAAACTTGACTGGAAAAAAAATGTTTGCAGTATATGGGGATGGACTCGATGACCTTAAGCTTTTCTACCTCCAACTTGTTTGACTTTTTGACTCTACAATGAGAGACTTGAACAAAATGCAGGGCTTTAATTAAGAAGCTCTTGCTTTAATGCTCTTCTAAAACAGCTGTAGTTTGACATGACAGGCAGAGATATATTGTTGCCTTGGGATTCTTTTCTTCTTTTGATTGATCACTGAATGGCTGAAAAATTAATTTTGGCATCTTTCCCTGAATCACTTGATGTGCATTCATTTAGTTGCTTGAATTCATATTATGATAAGGAATATATATTCAAGACAGAAATGTATGCCACAGCTTAAAAATACCAAAACTCTTAACTATACTGTAGTGCTTTTTACATTAAAGATATACAATCCTCTACCACCTCCTGGTGTAAAGCTTTACACATGGTCTCAAAACAGTTGGCTTGATTCTAGTCAAGCCATGTGATATGGTGGACCAGTATTTCAATCACATCTTTTACAGCAGTGATAAGTTGTTTACCTTGTTGGGTATCTTATTGAAACTAGCTCAAATATAGCTGGTTGAAGTGGTATAAATGCCTTTTATGTCCACCAGCCATCCCACCTCCATTAGAAGTGGGAGAAAAGAGAAGGCATGGCAGAGCCAAGTTCCACAAACCTGAATCCTCTGTTGGCTAAGGGAGCTTATTCTAGCAGTGCCAGCAACGAAGATTAGAGCAGAACCCCTCTTATTATAATTTACACTGGGGCTGGGCATCCCTGAATCTGGAAGCCACAACCAGCTCTCTGCAACTGCCCTCTCAGTTGTGCATGAGCAGCTTAGTGTAGCGAAGAATCAGGGTTATTGTTCTTTGCAGACGTGTGTAATGAACCCCCCCCCCAATATAACATTTTATGAACCAGTACTAAGATTTTGAAAGCTATCTAAGGGATTTAGATATCCCAGTCCTACTAAAATCAATCAGAACTTGCCATCCAAATTCCCTAGGTGGCATTGAAAATCTCAGCCAAAGAGCTTCACAAAAATGCCTTCTGCTTCATCTTATATCAAAGCTTTTCTGTACCCATTGGCCGTTAATCTGAAAATCTCTCTGTTCTCATAGTCTCTGCTGTGTGAGGCATATCAGAATAGGGATTCTTGTAAGAATGGAGTTAGGTGTTCATATTTGCTTATTAATGTTTCATTGCAACATGACCAGAATTTTCTTGCAGCACAGGCTCAGTTTAAAAGAATAATTTCCATGATCTATAAATATGCATGTTGGATCAGCAGTTTTAAATCCACCCTTTCTCAAAAGGCATGATACTGCTACTTTCTGTTTCATTGTGTATTGAACAATTGCATATCCTCTGGTTAGTGACCGTAACTTGCTGTGATGTCAAAAAAAAAATGTTCCATATATCATTTCCCCTACTCTGGTGTAGCTGGCAAGTTCTTTTGGTTACTCTTGTGTCACAGTTTATTAATCTCACCCCCAAGGACCATATGTTCTCTCTGTTCATCATTATTACTGTTTTGATGCTGTCATATGTATAATTCTTGCAATCATGAAAGGCTCTGTTTCTGATAACACAATTCACTAATATTCAAAGGACTAATTATATGAAGGGATGTCCTATTGTAATTGAAACTTTTAAATATTTTAATGAAAAGTGATAAACAAACTATGCAAATAGACATTTTGGTAGTGCCTACGATCTACATACACAGATATGAGGAGGTGGCATACCAGGTGCAAAAAAAAAGACCGAAGTTATCTGATTCACTTCTCTGGTCTATATGGACTTGAATTTTAGAGGCGCTGAGTTCCTGCAACTCCCACTGAAGGCATGCAATTTTGGCCAAAGGCTGCAGGACCATCTTTGGGTAACCATATCTATAGCCCCTTTTCTCAGTTTCTGTGGGCAAATCTCAGTTTGAAGGACAGGCCATTTTCAACAAACTTTATATATGGGATCAGACTGTGGGTTCTGCTACTGATATTTCATCGGGGATAGAGAGTTTGAAGGGATGCTCTACCACCACCAGAGAATACCTTTGTATTTGGACCCCAAAATCCTAAAAATATTCCTGAAGGCATACCCTTCTAAGAGCTCCTTATGAGACTCTGCTGTTGGGAACAGCCCATAGCACCTCTCCTTATCTTTATTATTGAACTGTCCAAGTGTAAAAGTGTTTGTAATGTTGTTGTGTGATCCCAGAATATTAAAGAGACAAGGTGGGTGATATCTTTTATTGGAACAACTTTCGTTGGTTAAAGAGAGACGTTTTCAAGCTACACAGGGTTCTTCTTCAGGTCTGGGACAGGGAACCAGAATGTCACAGCTAAATACAAGGTGGAATAGATTGTTTATGCTAAATCTGTTCCACCTTGTATTTAGCTGAGACACTGAGTACCTTTCCCAGACTGAAAGAAGAGCTCTGTGTAGCTCAAATGCTTGTCTCTCTCACCAACAGAAATTGGTCCAATAAAAGACATTACCTCATCCACCCTTGTCTCTCAAGAGTAAAAGATCTTTTGTGCAGTATCAAAGTTTCTCTCACACTGCAGTACCAAAACAATGGAGACACTTTTAAAAATTCTATTGATCTAGTTGTTCAGACAGTTCATGATGCAGCAGCAAGATGGGGTTTGGGGAAAGAAAAACGTTAGAAATTATGGTGATGATTGATAAATATTGGCCAAGTGCTAAAAAGTTGTGAAAACAAGTGACTCTTTACACAAACATGGTCAAATGATAAAATTATTCCACATATTCACAGAATTTTCACAAAACAAAATCAGGAACTTTTTTGACTAGCTCTTTCCACAACTTTAATTCAGCCACTATTATAATATACCTGCACAAAATCGCAAAGAAATCCAAGTAGAGCAGTACTTAATTTTTACTTTGCATTGTTTATTGGTGTTCAGTGGAACTCTGCTAACCAAGTATTATTAATTTTCAAAAAAAACAAACAAAAACAAACTGGGCTACCAAATTCAACTAACTAAAAATTGATTCATGTTAAATCCACTGGTTATATTTTTGCAGAAAGCATTTTTTATTCACGATGCTACATCTGTGTTTCTTTTTCTTAGATTGAGGAGGATACGTGGCAGAAATACTATCTAGAAGGAGTCTCAAATGAAATGTATACAGAATATCTATCTAGTGCCTTTGTGGGTCTGTCTTTCCCTGCAGTTTGTGAGTAAGTAGATATATATTAATTGTCATAAATTCCTTGCCTGCTCTCAAGTGAAATCAAAGGTTTCCACAGGAGACATTTCCACTCTGTTACAATCCCAATATCATTGCCTCATCAGAAGGGATCCTGTAAAATAAACATTAAAGCAATCACTGTATAGAAGTACTCCAAACATTTTAATGTCTTTTTCCAGAAGAGACTTAGAACTAAGTGAACATAAATGAAAGACTAAATGCCAAGTGTGTTCAAAAAAATGAATCCGCAATCTGTTTAAATGGAATTATTTATTCATAACTGGTGTCTGATTGTTTCTTCTAATAGTTCCCATTCTTTGGATGGTTCTTGTCAGCGTCACCCTCTTGATTCTTGCCCAATCTCAAGAAAAGTATTCATTAATCTGAGCAGCTGTAAAGGAGTTGTATATACCATAGGGAGATAGTCATTTAACACATCATAGAACTGCCTGAAAAGTGCTTTGAACAAACATAACTTCTGCCAGCAAAAATAGATCCTTCTGACAAGGAGAGGGGAACATGTGGGGCATGGACTGAATATCCATGCATAGTCCATAGGACACTGTTATGCCTTACTCCTACTGAGGACTGAGTAAGCTTTTATCTATCCAGGAAGTGCTCTTTCAGAAAGAAGTGAAAGTGCACTCGGCCAAAATCATAGAAATATCCACTCCAAACACTTTCAGAATAGTGTAGGCCCATCAGGTTTCTATTATTGATTATTATCATTATGTATTTATTATTTATTATTATTTTCTATTCGAGTCACACAAAGAGGTCCCACTGTGTTAGGCACTGTACAAACACACAGTCCTTGCCCTGAAGAGTTTACAGTCTAACTAGACAAGACAGACAGGGTGGGAGGGGAGATAGAGTCACAGAGAAGTGAAGTGACTTGGCCCAAGGTTACATAACAGATCAGCATCAACAGATCCTTAGGGTATCTGAGTCCCAGTCCAATCTGGCCTTATCCAGTAGACTATGATGACTCTCAGACCTAAATCTCATGATGACTCCATTCTTGAGTAGAGACCAGGAGAGAGTGGGAATGGGAGGGGCCAGGTTTCCAAGGAGTTGCTTGCTCTTCTCCTCTGTAAGTTAGAGTGACATTCTTTTTACATCCTTGCTTCTTTTCACATGGTGTAATATCACTATAGTTTACAATATAACCTCTGAGTGAGAGAAAAACATGATAAACAAGTGATGGAGCTTTGGTCATAAATAATTTCTGAGCTATGTAGATTTAAACTAATCCAGACCATAAATCAATGGGGATTTGTGTAAGGAAGGGGTTCACGATCCAGCCCTTCACTTCCAGAGCTTGTGACTGGCTTATTAATAGGTAGTGTTTGTTTACCCTGAAAATTGTATCAGAAAGTGTCTTCCCCTATGTCAAATGCATTAAACAAAAAATCACAAAAGATACCATTCTACATGGTATTGAGCGAAGCCTAATGTGCACTGTCCACATGAACCAAGTTACAGGAACAAAATCCCCAAGCAAAATCCTTTGTCAAACCCAGTCGAGTTTCCATATGGTTCCTAGAAAAAGGTAACAGAGAATGTATTTAGCATAGAGCTATCATTCATTCAACACACTGATATAGCTGAGGTAGAATAATCAATAAAGAAAGGCTATTTAATGAGATTTAGGAACATCCCAAAACATTGGAGCTCTCCTCAGGCATTTGATTATCTAGAGGCTTAATTATCTGTGTTTTCTAGTTTAAATTAAAGAAAAAGATATAACTCAAATGTACCAGCAGTATAATGATAACACTATTCAATTCAGGTTAATTAAAGCATAGTGGTAATTAGAGTGTAGTGTTGTATATCACTGTGCTTGGCACATAAGTATTTTCATTACAGTAAAAAGTGTCTACTCAATTTCAGATGACACCTAGGACACCAAAATGTGCTTAAAACTGGTTTGTGAAAAGGAAAAAGAATTGGTGGACAATTCTATCTGCAAAATATAGAGACATTTAGAGCAATTTTTCTCATCATGCAGGGATCTTAAAGAGCATGCAGCCAATGACATTTTAAAACACTGAAACTGGACGTAATGTGCTGTCCTTGTGGGCTCTTGGTATTCATTACTAGCCTGGTGGATTTTCAGCAAACCAGAAACATGAGTGCTTGGTCGGTGGTGTGACAGGGTGCTATCAGCAGCACCCTGATCACTGACATTGCTACAGCCTGGAGAAGGCTGCAGGCCCAGTTGAGGGCAACTCCACACTTTCTGGTGGGGATTGTGAGCACCTGGGTAACAATCACAGGGCTAATAACATAATGGGGGAGACTATAAGGAGAGGAAACAGAAAGCAAGGGGCAGCTCCAGAGGAGCTCAGAGAGTGAGCCTGGGCTGTGGAGTGAGGGCTGTAGGGAAGCCTGTCTTTGCTCTAAACCTGTTGCATGGTATTGTTAAGTCAGAGAGAAATAAATGCACACCCTGGTGAAAGACAAACAGCCAAGTGTGCCTTTGAGACTGAAAAACCATCCAACCTGGCTAGGCGGTGAGGTTCACCAGGTAGCAATAGAGGTGCCCAGTGACAAATGGGCTGCCACTCAGTTCAGACAACTGGACGCAAAAGGGTGCAGAATTAGTAGTAGTTTCAAAGGAGATAGGACATTAAACATTTGAGAAGCATTGCCAGTTTTTTTCACTACTGTAGATGGACCCTCCAAGTCAGAAGGGGAGGGTATTCATAACTCATTGTGGTGGCTTTACCTGTTAAAAGATGGTGGCCAGATGCTACTGCATAAGTTTTATTCACTCTAGAGACAACCCAAGACTTGAACAAACAGAGATTCTTAGCTGTAGGATTCTCCAACAGTTTGCTCTTCAGTAGATTTCTTAATGCATCTTCTCTTCTTCTTTGCCATGAGGGTCCTGTGAGTTCTCACTTCTCTCACAAGATTGGAGGCTATACATAGACATTTCCATTAAAAAGTCAGCATTTTCCAGTACTTCCTGCACCAGAGTATGTGACATTTGGTGGTATGTCCCTATATTTAGGGTCTTAATTATCTTAACTGCAGTGTCTCAGATACTGTGGAGTAAGAAACACTGACCAAATGCTGTGCTGTTAATGGCAGCCCTGTACATACCATACAAACAGCTCCCATGTCCCTGACCTGTTGCTTATCCAACCTTAGTTTGATAGTGCCTGTTCCTGTATCACCAGCACAGTCACTATGGGTATGTCTTCACTGAAGCTGGGAGTGTGCCTCCCATCTGGAATAGACAGACTCTTGCTAGCTCAGTTCAAGCTCAGACCCACCCAAATCCTTTGATCTGAGCTTGGAAGACTATCCTGAGCCCCGGTCTGTGCTACAACATCCACACGGCTATTTTTAATGTGCTGTCTCAAGCCAAGGTAGCGTGAGTCTGTCTACCCGGGCTGAGAGGCATGCTCTCAACTTGCAGTGTAGACATACCCTAAGTGCCTAACTCTTCCCAATAGGTGGAGTCATAGAGCTGTGCCTTCTCCCAGCAGCTCTACCCTGAGCCAATAAATATACTCCACTCCTACTTGCTTTAATTGGCGCTAGAAAGAATTGTGCAACAACAGCCCCATAAATCAATTTGAGAATATGTAGATGTCTTGGAAGACAGATATTCAATACATGGAACTCCCTGGTCACTTCCCCATGGCCCCAGCATCCTCTTTGCCCTTGCCTCAGGGCTTCAGCCTGCCAGGAGTTGCCTTTGGCTCCCCAGATATCTGTCTGCAGCACTGCTCTGTTCAGGGTGCTCACTGTCTTCAGCCTGCAAGGCAGCCAGTGTATCTCCCTCATCAAGCTCCAGGGAGTGACTGAAGCTGCTCTGCTCTGCAGCCCTTCTTATATGGGCCAGCCCATCCTGATTGGCTGCTCCTCCCAGCCCCTCTCTGATTGGTCACAGCCTCCCAAGGGCTCTATTAACTCCTTAGAGCCCAGTGTGGAGCAGGCGCCCCATCACACACCCCAACCCAAAACCTTTCTCCAGGGTCAGCCACTGTCCATTCAGCTACTCCTTAAGGCTGTCTCTCTCCCTCAGTCTGTTTGTGTCTGACCTCAAGCCAGTTCTACACTACACACTTACTTCGGTATTATTGCATTGCTCAGGAATTTGAAAAATCTACACCCCAAGCGATGTAGTTATACCAACCTTAATCCCCCCCGACACACAGTGTAGCGAGCGCTATGTCGTGGGAGAGCTTCTCCTGCCAACCTAGCTACCACCTCTGGCAGAGGTGGAGTTATTAAGCTGGCAGCAGAGTTCTCTCCCGTCGGCTTAAGGCGTCTTCACCAGAAGCGTTTCAGTGGCACAGCTGCATCAGCACAGCCAATGCAAGTTTGTAGTATAGACCTGTCCTCACTTTCTGCGTGATCTTCTCCCTGCCCATCCATACTAACCCAAAACAATACACAGCAAAATCTCCTGCATGGGTTCACACACACCTTTTGTTTTAGGTGTGGGTTTATGTTTACAGTTATGCTAATTGAAGGGTGAGTTCACACCTACCAATCTCAATGGGGTTTTAACTCAACCCATAACAAGGTTTCACCCAGTCATAACCATATGTTTCTATAATGCTTAGCACAATGGAGCTCAGCCTGGTTGTGGCCTACAGGAATTACTGCAATATATAAACATTATTAATAAAATTAATACAATAAATTTTATAGATAATAATATACTACACTGTCATTGCCTGCCAGTGGTTAAAGCTGTGTGAAATTCAGTGATTTCATATCACAAACGTGCATGTAAATATTTTTCTGAAATTTCAATTTTCATGGATTTGCATTCTGCCTCCCCTTTTAATTTCCTTATGAGCTTGAAAGAACTCAACCATCTCCACCCCACATAAAAAGAGAAACTCATTCAAAGCTACCAAATTTTAACTGATTTTTGTGGATATGAAACCACATAAAATTGCACAAAATTGCTGGAAGGGTGTGTTGGGTTTTTTTCTGTCTCATGCACCAGCAAATCTGTCAGCTAAATTTGGACTGCAGAACCATCATTGTTGCAGATGGTGCAAAAAGGCCAAATGAATACAGTTTGATTTTCATTGCAGAGCTGGTGGATAGAAAAAAATAATCTTTTGACTTGTAAACTGAAATAATATTTGATCTGGAAATTATGGAGAGAAAATGAATATGAAACCCTACAATGTCATTTTTTTAGATTCCCTTTTCTGACTAATAGCACTGACAGATAAGACACCGAATATGCTTACTGTTAAGGCATCATTCTTACCACCCACCAAATGACAGCCTTTTCTCAGATTCATGACTGCTGGCAGCAAATGTCTCAACTCACCTACTCGTGCCCTTGCCAACCACCACTGATGTAATTGAAACTGTTAAAATATATATTTATGATGACTTGTGGCACCCCCTTGAATATGGCCATAGATTTGGGTTGTCTTGAAAATGTGATTCTCCACCCTTATTTGTGTAGCGTTAATGAAAGTGGACTCAGATTTACATCTGGGTGTGCAAGGTCCCTTCCACAGCCACCCACTTTTCTCATCACCATGGAACAATCCCACATTTACCTTTAATATCTTTAAATGGCGACCCTTTCTGGCCATGAACCCTTTCACTCTCCATGATTTAAAGAGGCTAGTTCTTTGGCTCCTTGGGGCCACATTCTGTGGATCACTTACCACCACTATCGTAAAATGGTTTTATATGGGGATGGAGTCTGATCCAAACCTCCCTGAAGCCAATGAAAAGACTTTCATTGATTTTTATTGGGTTCTGGATCAGGCCCACAGAATGTGGGCCTCCTGCTCTATCATTGAAACTAACAGCAGAACGACTGTTTCCCCTGCCAGAAGCTAACTATGTGAAGAACAGGACCTGATAGGTGCTCTGTGATCCCCAGAGTGCAAACTGATCCCTGGTTGCAAATCAGTCCCACGGGAACCCATCAGTGCTTCCCTTGTAAACATGCCTTCTCAGTCACTGCACACGATCCTGCTGATAGCTGTTTCCTGCTCCCACTGCATGATTAGAGCTGGGTTATGTTGTATATGTCCCTGAGCCAGAAGACCCTTTTAAGAGTCGGGGACAGTGGCCTCTTCCAGGTGGTCCCTATAGTGAGCCTGCAGGGATGAAGCTACTTAGCATTATCATGAGTTTTAGCAATAATGCCATGAAAGGAATGAGAATTTATGTATTATCTCCCAAGACATCAGGGAAAGTATTAACTGAAGGGCTAAATTACGTTAAAAATGTTTCTGTGCTAAGCCATTCAACTTTGTTTGTAGTAAAATATTTTGACCAATTTCAGATAATTTATCTCCAAATCATCTATTGGATTCAGGCTGTGGAAATGAAAAGCTTCATACTTCCATGCTTTGGCTGTGAACACGAACAACATTTTCCATGCACTGACTCTGTCAATGGGTATTTTTTTTTCAATCAGCCATTCATCACTTGCAAAATATAAAAGCTAATTGTGTTTCATTTTATTGGTCAGAAGGGATTAGGACAGAAGACGTGCCTTGAAAATATGGCATCTCTGTGTCTCTCACAGCTGAGACTGTAGTTAAAATTCTAATTTGACATGGAACTGTTAATGCCCCATTAACTAAGGTCTGTATAATAGATTACATTGAACTCCCCAGTAGACTGATTCACCTCTCATTTACCTTGGTGTAACTCCGGCGGCACTGCTACTGATTTACACTGGTGTAAAATGCATGGGAATCAGGTCTTAGGACTTCTGTATGACTACCGGTCAATACAGATAGGCTTACATATTTCTTGATCCACCTCATGGTATGTCCCTTGTTTGGATTTTTTTGTTTTCCCCTCACCTCTTGTCAGGATACATGGAAATTTCTGTTTTGCCTCTTATAATTCTCAGTTTAACCACTTTTCCCATTTAGACTTCAGTAATGTATGTTTGTGAACAAATTTGTGACAATGTGATGATTCATGATTAAAAATTATTGAGGTAATGGAATCCCTCTCTTGTCCCCCTTACCTTTTTTTGGGTGGAGTGGAGGGGGGTAAGCTGCAAAACAACAGCGGAGCTGCTCCATGGCCATTACTGTAACCTCAGTGATGCAGTAGCGTTTGTGTCCCTGCACTGCCCTGGCATTGTGGATTTTGACAAGTGGCTCCACATAGTCATTCATTGGCCATGCCCCTGCCTCACTCCGCCTGCAAAATTTCCCTTCTCATTGCCATAGGTGAGAAAGTGAGTGCCCCTGTCACAGGGCCTCTTCATTTCCTGCTCTCTTGCAGCAGAACTTAGGGAGGTTCTGCTGCTTATGACCCTTCCCACTCACAAGTGGAAGGGAGGGCATATAATTTGGCTTGATATTAATAACAAAGATATAGTTAATTATACACTGCACAGTATTTCTCACATATTGAAGCACAGAAATCTAGAAATCTACCACCCTCTGCATTTACTGGAAATATATGGGATGTGCTCACATAGATCTGTTTTCACAGTGCTGAGAACTCTGGTGTGAGCCAATAAATTACCTAAGCAAGTACTTACCTTTAAGCATATGATTAGTTCCATGAAGTCAATGGATCTACTTACATGCTTGAAGTACCTGCTTAAGTGCCTTGCTGGATCTAGCTAGAATGCACTACACTGTACGGGTTTGAGCCCCTAATCGGAATGTCTGATCTCAGTTCATTGCTTCAGAGGAAGGCAGAAAAGTCCCATATTCCCTGTCAGTATAAAGTAGTGGGCTGCTGACCCTGCATTTAATAAGCTGTCCGTGGTATTTTTTTCATGGATTGTATGCAATGTGGTAATTTCCACTCCACTATACGAGCCTTGCTGAACTCACAATATTTTCAGACAATGTCTTTATCCAGCAGGAAAGAAGCATTTGAAATTTCTGTTTATCAGACTCTTAAAGGACACAAAGTATTTGGAAATGCCTGTGTTAAGTGATAAAAGGGAAAGCAGCAGTCATCAGACCTACTTTAACATCCAGAATTATCCACACAGAGTACAATCAATTTCAAACAACAAAAAATAATATATATACAAAATAATTCCAGCATTTCTAAATGCTTTATTTAATTTAAGAGACTACAGTCAATCTGTTTATCAATTGGAATTTTATTCATGTGTTATTAATGTTAGACAAGAAAATAAAATCTCAATGCACATATTTTTGATAACTGCGACAGGATTTTTGGAAAAAAGTAAATGGGAGATGCTCTCATTTTTTCTGAGGGTAGGATCTGGTTCTTAGTCAAAAGTAGTTTGTAGAAAATGTAAATGGCCAGAGCTGGCTTTGAGAAAAAAGATATACCAAAAGAAAAACCCTTTCCCACCCAATAGTTTGTTATATAAAATACCTTTTATATGTTAATACTCTGTGTATATTAATAGCTCACAAAGATTACATCTTTGTGTTCCACTGCTCAGATACCGTGGTAATAGGTGCCTTAGGAATAGGAGATATCTGTACATACACACATACCCATACATATCCCAATACTTTAATATACAAAGAGTACAGCAGGTTTCCATGTCTAATTTATGCCAATTACTAGCCTTACCAGTCAAAAGGGCTGATTTAGTGGCAAGAACAATTTATTTCCCTCTGGATAGGTAGAAACAGTTGGACTCAGCTTCTTAAGAGCCTTTGTTCATGAACATCTGTGTTCAAACTCCTGTAGTTAACAGATGATGCTCACAGTAAAAAAAGGGAGATTAAGGCTTCCTGTAATGTCATTGTCAAATTTTGTGGACCTCTATGTAATCGTTATTGGGAGGGAAAGTGATCTAACTTCTTGTTACAGCACTTTATGCTACTATAAGATCTTTGTGTGACAAATGGCATTTTTCTGTTTCTGACATTATTTTGTAGCCAGCAACATACTTTGTTAGTCTTATCAGTTTCCAGAAGTGGTCAGGCAGTAAGATTTGCCTGGGCAGTTGTTGAATTGCACAAGCAAGTACATGTAACAAAATATTTATTGTTACAACTTAAAAACGCTTTTAGCCATGCAAGTTAATTTGAATATTAAGTACTGTAAATGTGAACTGTATACCGATGCTACTACACTATGCCACTTTCCAGCTGACAGGGAGCTAATTGTAGCTCTCTCAGACTCAACTATCTAGCCCCTGTATAAGTTAAAGCTCGTGGGCTGGGGTGGGGTCCAATCACAGTTTTAATTTACACCAGTGGAGAATTGGGCACAGCTTTGCTCTTGAATGGCTTCTCCGGCATGCTCTCCGACCTCAACACACACGTTCCCTTCACTTACAATGGGAGAAGTGGGATTTCCAGCATAGGAAGCTGCAGAGCCACCTCTACCAGCTTTGTGCTGGTCAGAAATTCTCTCTATATAAGGGGAATTCACTACTGCAATTTTCTCTCTGCTTGTGGTTCACTTTATGCAGCTTAAGCAGTACGGACAGGAAAATCTGGCTCTGTAATGTAGTGTCTAGTAGCCTCCCCTCATGTTGCATCTTTCTGCTTGGAGGTTTGATTTGTGGGAGTCTAAAGAACTCTGTTCTTTTACGATTATGTACTTGGCACCTTGTCCACTTAGTTTACTTAGTATACTGTCCATGTTTTCGACATTACTGTACAAGAATAGTGTACTAGGTACATTCATTGTACACAGTCCTAAGTACATAATTGTAAAAGGGTAAAGTTCTTTAAACTGGATAAACCCATAAAAGAAACACTCCAAGAAAAATATGTGAATCTCATTCCACAAGTTAATAGCATAAGGACGCATGTAACTTAGTATTCATTTAGATTTGAGTGATGAAAATGGAATGCAAATACTTCCTAGCTAAGAATTTTAGTTGGTTTTCCGTATGTTTTATTTTATAATTCTGATACTGCATTTAGGAAGATAGTTGATTGGGTGTTGGACTCAGTGGGGACACACTGGTGTAAAGGTGGTGCTTCCTGGAATGTATTAATAAATAATGGCTTTCACAGATTTTCACAATTATAGTGGTGTTTGTTAAAAAGTCAGTATTTGCCTTTCCACACATTTCCCGCTACATTTAAAATAGGAGATACTTTTGCTAACTGAGGTAATAATTGGCAAATATTGACTTTAGTATATCCATCTGTGTTTAGGGTTTTAATACTGGAAAGTACATTATCTAATGAATGTGCAGTACTGGCAACAGGAGTCCTATAGCTAAATTCCAACACAGATTTTAAAACTTGGCCCTAGATATCCACAATACAAAACAAGCACGTGTTTGGTTTTGAGTATTGTGCCCTTTACTAGTTAATTAAAAGTGATGCTGGTGCTGTCAACTTGCTAGAGTGATATATGAATGAGGGCGACTATTGTTAACCTTCACAATGGAAAGGTCTTGATAAGTGCTATATCTATAGCCAGTTGAGAAATTTTGTACGTTTTTAGCAAAAAGTCTCATGAAAGTCTTTTAGTCACAAAGTGTAGAATTTTGAAATGTTGGACCAATACTAGATATAGGATGATAATCACGAAGAAGTACTGAATCTTGACTTCTTTTCTTCCTGCAGACTGGTGTTTGCAAAGCTAAAGCTCTTAATGATAGCCATAGAATACAAGTCAGAAAAACGGGAAAGCAGGTACGTTAATGACTACAAAATTTGACAGCTTTTCAGTATGCACCATGGACAATTTGGTCTTTTCATTTTTTTTTCTGAATGAACATAGCTCTTTTTATGCACATGAAAGCATTTCAAAGCATAATTAATGTGGCATCACTTTACACCAGTTCACATAATACTGGCAGGCTCTGCCTCTCTCCCTCTCTTCACCTGAATTAACGTTACGTCAAATACTTTGTTGGAAGAAAGGCTGGTAGTTTTATGTACAACTTACTTTAATAAGTGTCACTTGGTATCAGTGAAACAAATGGCTTCCACCTTTCTTTTGCCCTGGCTGACCTCACAAGGGAGCCAATCTGCTCTAATCAGAAAAGTAGCTTATTTTACTGGAGTGTCAGGAATAAAAGATTGCAACAATCTCATGATAATATGCGCTGTATTTTGTACTGCATGCATTTCTCTGCATCACAGTTTTAAATGAATGAGATGAGAAAGCTACTTTTAGAATAAACATGGAAGGTTTGGACAGTATACATACAATCGACAGCTATAGATATGTATCATATATGTGTGTGAGAGTGTATAAATAATATGATTGAGCTGGGAAGGATTTGTTTTAGTTAGAAAATCCAAATATGCTAATTTTACCCTCCATCCAAAAATTGAAGGAAAAAATCTGTATAGCTAACAACAAAAATTTACAGACAGAAAAAGATTTGTTTTATTTTGTGTATGAGAGCTAAAAAGAGTCCCAGCTTAATGTGCATTGGTGTCAAAATTCTTTCTAATTTATCAATACCTCCATCTGTGCATTCACACCACATTCATTGTTACTTGAGATGGTGGTAAAACCTCCTGGTCTGTTACCAGTGTGCTCTAAAAGGGCATGATTTAAAGTAATTGTGGACTTACAAACTGTATTAATTATTTCTGAAATATGTTATCAACATACTGTAGACAAATCCATTACAACATTCTGTAGTAAAACTGTTAACATACGTAGAAATCTGTCATCATGTCTTTTTGGTAACTGATCACCTAAACCTAGGATGGACGTGTTGTTGAGTTTATACAGCCTTAGACCATATATACGCTACCACTTCTGTCGGCAGAATGTATGTTGCACAAGAGTGTGAAAAAACACACCCTTGTGCGACATAAGTTTCGCCAGCATAGGTGGTAGTGTGCACAGCATTATGATGGCAGGAGAGCTTCTCCCACCAACATAGTTACCACCGTTTGTTGCGGGTGGTTTAATTATGTCAACGGGCAAGCCCTCTCCTGTCGGCGTAGAGCGACTACACAAAAGATCTTACAGTGGCAACAGCTGCATTGGTACAGTGTAGATATAGCCTTAATCTTCACCTGAACAACCAGTTCACTTCTTAAACCATGTATCACAACTTTGGACATGTTTTTATATTTTTTAATTATTTGTTTAAAGAATGTTTAATCATCCCTAAATATCCATTTTTCTTATTAAAAAGAATCTATTAAAAAAGTCAGGGGGCATCCAAGACAGTCCGAATGTTTCCACTTGTTATGTGGATAGTTGAAATATAGCTCCCATTGAATGTTTGATTTTACATCCCTCTTTTTTTTACAGTCCTCTGACAAGTAATATGTGAAATGGTGTATGTGATGCTGGATTTTCTTTTTGTCTAATACCACTGCAGATTAAGGGGACCCTTCTTTTAAGTCAGAATTTTGAAATGTTTTCAACTCCTATTGGCTTATCTTAAAATAGATACCTTCCAATGAATAGCCTCATTCTGCATTAGCAGGTGTAAAGCGAACAGTTTATTGTTTTTATGTTTGATCAGTTTCATCCATTACTAGAAAGGACAATACAATAGAAACATTATTGGTAACTATTTACATGAAGTTCTTGGTTTATACTGCTTCTCAATAAGAATTCATACCCAAATCTTTGCTGTCATTGCTTCCATTCTCATTCTGTGACATAAGTGTTGATATTGTAGTTTTTCTTCAGTAATTTTGGAGAGCATCCATCTCCCATGTAGGTCAATGGGAGCCTTTCCACCAACTTCAGTGGGAGTTGGAATGGTCCTTATTCACAAGATGGTATAGAAAAGTCAAATAAAGTAACACAGCATGATAGAGCATCCACTTATATATATATATATATATATATTCATTACCTAATGTCACAAAAGTTAAAAGTTCATAGTAAAGAAATATGGTAGAAAGTGAGGACAATAGAATTTGTAGGAAAAAATAAAATACTAGTGAAGATGAGTGAACAGTTTTGAGACTGTGAGAGCACAGTATTTGTTGTAAACGTCCAACAGTAGAGAAATCCACTAGTTGGAGGGCCAGCTTTTGCTCTGCTAAACTAGTGCCAAAATAGTACTGTTGGTCTGATGAACTGTTTTAAGAATAATTACCTTGTGAACCACCATAACTAGAATATTTTCATTTCATTAGAAAGCTTGGAATAACCACTTCCCAGTGACATGTAACCTTAATTTATAGTTCTGCTTGTTCACGTGATCCTGGACCTCAGTATCACATACTTCTGATGCCGTCCTGCATTTCTACCATATACTTTGGCCCCAGTTAACCAGAGTATTTAAGAATGTGCTTAAAAATACCAGTAAATAATGAATGTAATAAATTAAATGAAAGCTATGCTTTAAAACCAGATGAAGTCCCATTGACTTTAATGGGATCTCAAAGTTAAGCATGTGTTTAAGAGCATTGCTGAAGTGGAACATGTTAATCTAACCAGAAATGTAATCGTAGAAACCATTCATTTCTTACTTTTTAGGGTTTCTTGAGAATATTGGCTCCTAGAGTCATGCCCAAACTGAAGCAGAGAGATTAGAAAGCAAGACAGTGATCAGAATAACCGGATTTTAAGCATGGGGAGTCAGTTTATTGCATTCATTATTCATCAGTATTTTTTGTTGCTATTGATTGTGGTGAAAATATCAGACCTTTTCCTCCAATTCTAATGTCTTCAGCATTTAACTGGTCCTTAATTGGTAGTTCCTCTTCAATGTGAATAGGGAAGCTGCCTATACCATGGAACTTGAAGCCAGCTTCTCACAGTTCTTGGGCAAGGGGTCCACAGTGGAGGTGTACATATTAACTTTCCTCCTTGTTTTGTGAAACTTTTAAGAGGTTCTCCATAGTTCACATTCGATGGCAACAAAAATGTTCAGAGAAAAAAATCTTTAACTAGATGCCCTTGCTTCGACAACCAGTATAGCATGATGTTCCTGAGTCTGGAAACATTTTGAAGCTCCAGTACCAATTTTTTCAGGGCCAGTGAAAGGTTACTTCTTTGAGTAGCGTCCCTGTGGGTGCTCCACTTCAGGTGTGCATGTACCCCTGAAATTTTATCAGAAATTTTTGGTAGCAGTGCCTGTTCAGCCCATGCATACATCCTACACACACTTGTGCCCCATACCGAGGCTATATAGGGCTTCACAGGCAAACCACACTCTGTTTCTTTTAAACCTCCTTCAGGCACAGACAGAATTTAGTGTGCACCTGTTTCCTGTTTTATTAGTATTCTTAACATTAATAGTTCTTAGTAGTAGTAGGTTTAGTATCTTATAGATGTTGGAACGTTTGTTCGCATTTGTTTTTCTCTTTTCTTTAAAAAAAATATATATACATATTTTTGTTTGTTTGTTTTTCCCCTCTATTGAGGGGCCCTAAAATTTCTTCTTCTGTCTGGGGTGTTGATCTCCCTGGGGTTTAAAAGGTGCCTCTCTTGTCAAGAAGTAATCCCCATCAGTGACGGGTACTCCCAGTGCATTTGTTGTTTGAGAGATGCCCATATTCCCAGCAAGTACAAGATCTACACTTCTTTTAAGGAAAGGTCCCAAAAAACAGGGAAATAAAGTATAGGCTCTTAATAATGGAGCTAACTTTAAGACTGGCTTCTGACCAGATGCAGAAAACCCACCTGTACAAGCTGTTAGTGCCCTGTCGACATTGAGATTACAGTCACTGAGAGCTTCCAAGGTGAAGATGGCATCAAAACCCTGGTCTCTGACAAGCTCTATGAGCGAGGTACCAACAACTGCACTGGTGGTACCAAGAGTTTCCCACTCTAACATGAAGGAGGGGATAAGAGGAGAAAAACAGCAAGTTCCTCCTTGAAGAAGATTCAGTCACTGGAGGCCCTGAGATGGCTGCTTGTGAGGCTCTGAGCACTTCAGGTACCATGAAGCACTTCAACTAAGTCCCATACTACAGCGGTAAAGGCCTCAGCACCAAAGACTACTATTACCAAGAAAATGGCTTCAGTGGAATCCACCATCTCCTTGGTACTCACATCAATGCCTTGGACAATGGCATCTAGAATGTCATCAGTGCCTGTATCAAGTTCTGTTGTGCTCCTGGTATCACAGACATTCTGGTACCCGAATGAGCCTGAGTCTCCACTCCTTGTGATTTCTGGACACCTCTCCGTACTGAGGTCTGCTGAGTCACTGACTGCTCATGTTTCTGTGAGACCTACATCTTTCCTAACTTCTACTATCCATGAAGAGGGGTTGCCACCTCTCATACAATATGTGGAGGAGCATTCTGACTCAGACTCTGAACTTTCAGTTCAGGGCTCTCCACTTTATTTCAGAAGACATTATTCCCTGATGCAGATGCAACAAAGCAGGATATCAGACCCCTGCCTACAAATATTTGGGATGACCATTGTTGGATATCTTCCCCCACCATGGCTTTTGGTTCCCCTGACTGGCCTTACTGAGTGGCAGGCTGTCTAAAGTGGTTCACGACCATAAGTGCCAACCCATGGAGAGACTGTCAGAAACAGGGCAGATACCCCAAACTGTTCGTATGTTCTATAATTCAATATCCCCAACCCGGTAACAAATGTGAACTGAAGCGCTATAATAGTCCTATCATGGAATCACAAATAGACTGAAATGCCCAGGAGGACTATCTTGCAACTGAGGCAAGCTAGACTTTGTAATAGTTGGTTGCTATATACCAAAGATCACTAAAGATTCAGGTGGCTTCCATTCCCAAGAGAGCAGTCACTTACCTCAAGTCAATTTGTACATCAGATCTGACATCAGACAATGCTTGTAGCCAATCCTATAGTAAACTAACTAACGATTTATTAATTAGGAAAAAGAAATACAGGTTAAAGCAGACAAACAAATATACACAAATGAGTTACAGTCTGTGGTTCGAAAAGCTTACAGAATTGTAGCAATCTGTCAGCACTGAATGTCTTTTAGGGCTAATCCAGGTTCACTCTGGGGGTCTCTGCTTCTGTTTCATAGCTCCAGCCCTGTCAAAGTTCAAAAAGCAAAAGAGATGAAAAATTTTCTTGTTCACTATCTTTATGTCCTCCTTCCAGAATCAAAGCTGATGGGATGAGCCTTTTTCCATGTAGACCTCTACATGGGTGTGAAGGGGCAATTAACAAAGTCTTTGTATCATGATGTCCCACAATGGCCCATTTAGTTTTGATGGCCTTTTTAATCAGCAGGAGACAATCTCATCTGACAGATCGATGGTTTCAGGGCAACCATTTTTTACAGTTATAAAGCAAAAACTTAAATCATGTGTTAAAGATATTATAAATGAGATTAATGCATGCAGCAATTTACAAGCATTTCATAAAATCTAAACACTAAACATAATGTTATAAGTTCAGTATCCATACTGACACACAGGCGAAAAGAGTGGTTTACAGCAATGAATTTCAGTCCTTGACAAGAGCTGGCACCTGGTTTGCCAGTGTCACACTGGGATCCTCGGGCAATGTACCACCAGCTATTTCAAGGGACCATGATTCCCAGGAACACAGAATCCCTTGTTCCTGGATACTACCCATCCATCCTCTCCACTCTGAGCCAAAGGAGACCTTGAAGGAGCAAGAGGCAAGGGCAGAGAAGGAGTTCCCCCCCGCCCCTCACAAATATTTCTTTGTCATCACCTGATGAGGCAGTAATGCCACAACTGCCTTCATTAGCCGAAAGACTTTAGGCAATTCCAGGACCTGATGAAAACAGGTTGCTGACACCCTGCAAATTCCCCTGGAAGAAGTCCAGGGTTCCCAGCACAGGCTTTTGGACATATAGCACAGTTCTACCGCAGCACAGGCATCACTGCCAATTAATGAAGCCCTTTCTGAGCCAGCCAAAACTCCAGCAATGCCCCCCACCCATGCAAGTGGGCTGATAAAAAAAATACTACTTTCTGACCAGGGATTCTGAATTTTTATTTTCTTGCCCAGTACCAAATTCTCTGGTAGTGGACACAGTCAATGAAAGGGGCAGACAATATACCCCAAAAGCCCAAGTGGGCCCTTTTATGATAAGGGCCAGAAATGTCTAGACCTTTTTGGTTGTAAAAGCTACTTATCAGCAACCTCACAGTTCAGGCTACCGAACCACCAGGTGCTGAGGTCAAAATCTGACTATCTGAACTACCTGACCATTTGCCACAGGAACACTGAGAACAGTTTGAGCAGCATGATAAAGGATGTGTCCGCTCTTTGCAAAAATATCACTGCAGGCTTCACTTGATACAATGGACCCTACAGCTGGATCTATTTTCGCAGCAGTAGTGATAAGACAAGCTTCCTGGTTTCAGTTGTCTAGATTCCTGTGGGAAGTACAATCTATAGTGGAAGGTTTACCTTTCAATGGCCACAAGCTCTTTGCAGACTCCACAGATGACTCGCTTCATACCTAAAGGACTTTAGGGCCACACTTTAGGTCTTTGGGGATATACACACCTGAAAATAAGAGAAAATTTAGCAGATCTCAGTCAGCACAGAGACCTCACACTGTTCGATTTTTCCACCTTCCATAGGCCACTATAACCACTAGCTAAGACACTGATATTTTCAAAGAAGCCGCCTACAACTACATTGACTGTTTAATCCCATCAACATCATCCATATGCCAATTTTGATGGTTTGGTCAAGAGTCTAAACCACCCACTGACCAGAATTTCTCAGGTGCTCTGCCTCTCTCTACTCCATTGACTATGGGAGGCTATAACGATGAACAAATGGGTATTGGAGGCCATTACATTGGGTTATACTATCCAATTTACCTTAATCCCTCCTCCCACACCCCTTCCCTGTCCCTCTTCATGGACCCCTCTTACGATCAATTACTGACAAAGGAGATCTCATTGCTCCTAAGTCTAGGAGACATAGAACCAGTTGCACTTCAACACAGGATAAAAGGTTTCATTCAATATATTTTCTGATACCTAAGAAGAACAGGGATTGGAGGCTGATACTAGATCTCAGACCATTGAACAAGCATGTCAGACATCTGAAATTCAGAATGGTGTCCCTAGTAGCTATAATTCCCTCGCTGGAATTTGGGGACTGATTTGTGACCCTCAACTTCAAAGACGCTTATTTCCACATAACGATTAATCCCACTCAAAAAAGATTTCTTCATTTCACAGTCACAATTATTACCAGTATCGGGCCCTACCCTTTGGCCTGTCTTCCACCCCAAAGGGTGTTCTCAAAGATCACGGTGGTCGTAGCTGCCTACCTCCATCATCTAGGAATAAGTCTTTCCCTACCTCAACAACTGGCTCCTCGAGGGACAATGATATCAGGAGGCTTGGTTGACAGTTCAAACAACAACTTTACTATTCCAAAGTCTAGGCCTGCAGATAAATCTTGAGACATCAATTTTGACCTTACACAGCAAATTCTCTTTATAGGAGAATTTTTAGATTTGATAATGGGCAGAATTTATCTCCCTCTCGACAAGTTCCTTGCTCTAAAGGACCTTATCTAAAGAGTGCAGCTGAGCCTTCAAGTTTCAGCAAGGACATATCTGCAACTGCTGGGACACATTGCAGCTTGCATTTTTGTGACACAAGTTGCATCCTTGATGTCTCCTGGAGAGGCATAGAACACTTTATGTACCCAACAAACACAGTCTGAACAAACAAATATCTGTATCCAGCTGGCTCCTTCAGTCAGACACCTGGTGGCAGAATCTTTCCAAGGTTTGTGCAGGAATCCTGTTCAATCAGAATCCCCCTATCATTGTGTTAACATCAGATGCTTCCCTCTTGGGATGGGGAGCACATTTAGGTCCTTACATAGACCAATGGAAATGGTCATGACAGGAACAATGCTTACTCATCAATACATTGGAGTTAAAAGTGGTCAGAACTGCTTGCCTTCACTTTCTTCCCCTACTCAAAAACAAGTCCATGAAGGTCATGACAGACAATGTAGCTTTCATGTATTATATCAGTCATCAGCGGGGTGTGTGCTCCCCCGACACTGAACTGAAGCGATAAAGCTGGAACTGGTGCATAGCCAATCAGATAATCATCTCGGCTTCTTACCTTCCGGAAACACAAAACAACATGGCAGAGGACCTTAGCAGACATTTCTCCCTAAATTACAAATGGGAGTTGGATTCTTGAGTCTTCAAAAAAAAATCCTAGCTTGAGAATGTCCACAGGTTGACCTTTTTGTCATGGCAGCCAACACACAGTACAAGAAATTCTGTTGCAGAGAGGCACTTGATCCCCAATCTCTAGGAGACATTCTCCTTATTACATGGACAAAAAGCCTTTTTTATGCATATCCTCCAACTCCATTGCCACTGAAGGTCCTCATCAAGATCAAGTAGGACCAAGCCAAGATCATTTTGATTGTGCAAACTTGGCAAAGACAAGTTTGGTTTCTTACCTCATTAAACTCACCTCTTGCCCTGCATGGTGGCTCCCAATCAAACCTCGACTATTGTCTCAGGATGCAGGTCAGACGCTTCATCCCAATCTGAACATTCTGCAACTACAAACATGGTTCCTCAGTGGTTTTCCACGAGAGGCCACCTGTTCATCGGAAGTACAAAATGTACTTTTAAATAGCAGAAAGGGGTTTACCAGACTCACTTATCTTCAGAAAGGGAGAAGATATAATCTTTGGTGCATCTGGTGCCATCTTTCACCTATCTAGTCATTTTGTTCCACAATCTTGAATTACCTGTTGGAAGTGAAAATTTGAGGTCTTTCTGGGGTTCCATCCAAATTCATTTAGTGGCAATAACAGCTTTCCATGTGCCAGTAGTCGGTTTCTTAATATTCGGTCAGCTGAGCAGAGCAAGATTCCTGAAAGTCTTTGAGTCTTTTTCTGCAGATTACAGCCCCGACACTGCTTTGGGATCTCAACCTGGTTCTTAACCATCTCATGAAACAGCCCTTTGAGCCACTGGCTACGTGCTCACTATTACATCTGTCTATGGAGTTGGCCTTTTTGGTGGCCATCACTTCTGCTTGAAGGTTTGCAGAGATGGGGGCTTTAATTGCAGGCCCTCCGTTTACTGTGTTCTCCAGGGGGAAGCTATCGTTAGGACTCCATCCAAAGTTTTACCTAAGGTTTCTGCTGAGTTTCACATTAACCAAACTAGTCACCTTTTGTTTTGTTTTGTTTTTTCCCGAAGCCACATTGGCCTACCCAGGAGTCTATCTTCCATACATTAGATGTTAAGAGGGCATTAGCCTTTTACTTCAACAGAACTATGCCATTCAAGAAGACCCATAGACTCTTTGTTTCTATTGCAGATGGGTCAAGGGGGAGCCTCTGTTTCCACTCATTGATTTTCTGTACGGATTTCTATATGCATTATTGCCTCTTATTGTTTTGCTGAGGTTCTGCCTCCCCTACAAGAGACTGTGTGCTCTACTAGATCATAGTCTATGTTGGCAGTCCACTCAAAGACATTCCAGTTGCTGAAATCTGCAAGGCTGCAATGTGGACATTGGTGCATATGTTTTCTGCCCATTGTGTCTTGGTTCACACTGCAAGATCAGATGCTGCAGTAGGTCACGCAATTCCTTCTTCACCAATGGACTCTGTTCCAAAACTCCCACCTCCTTAAGGGGTTACTGCTAGGGCGGGGTGGCCAACCTGAGCCTGAGAAGGAGCCAGAATTTACCAATGTACATTGCCAAAGTGCCACAGTAATACGTCAGCAGACCCCCATCAGCTCCCACCCCCTTCCCCGCTTCCAGCACTTCTCACCCACCGGCAGCCCCGCTGATTTTAGTGCCTCCCCCTCCCTCCCACTCCCTCCCCACACCTCCCGATCAGCTGTTTCATCGCGTGCAGGAGGCTCTGGGAGGGAGGGGAAAGGAGCAAGGGCACGGCAGGCTCAGGGGAAGGGGTGGAGTGGGGGCAGGGCCTGTAGCAGAGCCGGGGTTGAGCAGTGAGCACCCCCTGGCACATTGGAAAGTTGGCGCCTGTAGCTCCAGCCCTGGAGTCGATGCCTATACAAGGAGCCGCATATTAACTTCTGAAGAGCCGCATGTGGCTCCGGAGCCATAGGTTGGCCACCCCTGTGCTAGGGAGTCACCTGAAGTGGAGCACTCACAGGCATGCTACTTGAAGGAGAAGAAGAATTTACACAGCTTGTGTAGTAACACGAGTTCTTTGAGATTTGTGTCCCTGTGGCTGCTCCACTACCCACCCTCCTTCCCCTCTGCTTCGGAGCTACCTCTGTGGGACTTTGCAGTAGAGAAGGAAATGAGGGCAGTTCACTCATGCGGCCTTATATAGCCTCGTTACAGGGTACAAGGATGTGCGGGGCTCATATGCAGGCCAAACGGGTACTGCTACCAAAAATCTCTGCTTAAAGGTGCACGGGCGCATGCACACCTGAAGTGGAGCACACACAGGGACCCATGTCAAAGAATTACTCACTCTGTGCAGTGACTGGAAGCTCTCTTTGTGTACTAGTCCGGCACAACAAACCAGATGACAACATTTTTTGTCCCTGATTTCCATTATTATTTTTAATAATACATGTTATTTATCTGTTTTTATAAGCAAATTATATACCTGTTCCTATGGTTGCACAGAAAAACTCCCTTTGAAGTCAGTGATAGTTTTCCTGTGCAAGAACCATAGGATGAGACATACTACTGTAAGCAGTTTTAAGAGACACATAGTGAAATCCTGGCCCCACTGTAATCAACAGCAAAGCTCCCATTGACTTCAGTACAGCCACAATTTCAGCCATAGTGTAAACATCCATTTCCCTAAGCAATCATTTGCTGTGTACATATTTCATGATCCTTTTTTACCTTTGTTTCTTATTTTTTCACACTGAAATTTAAAGATGTATTTTATTTCATGAAGAATATGATTAAATTCTCTTTTTTAAATGAAGATCTTTAAAAAGGCTTTTCTTAAAAAAAAAAAAAAAAGAAACCCAATAGTTTATGCAAATCCAACTATAAATAATACAGCCATATACACATGGTGAATATAAAATATAATTTATGAAACAAAAATGGTGAAACTATATAGACCATATTTTATGCTTCTTACAAATTCTTCATAATAAATCTAATGCATAATTATATTTTACCTTATGGAATTTGAAAAGTCACATAAAAACTGAACCTAACTGTAATATATTAAGAGATTGCTCAATTTAAAAATTTGATCCTGATTTGAAATCCACTACCATAGATCCGTGCACCTGTGCAGAATCTTACGTAAGTAAATGGAATTCCCTAGAGGTGCACTCTAGCTGATTCCACTAAATCTGAGTTAGCTGCTAGTGTATTTGAAATAACGTATTCTACTCTTGGGCAAATAATCCTGGATACGTTTGGTGTTAACATGCTTGAGAAACACTTCTTTAGATTTACTGTTGTTTCTATGATGTAGCCCCAAGGTTTATTTCTGAAATACTATTTCTCTAACCAGTTGCAGAAACGCATCATCTCATGTGTTAAAAAAAATTAGTCCAAAGGGGCATGTAGAGAATCTGTCTGAGATCATGACAGAAAAAAAGTTATTGAATATTCAGAAACCACATCAGTGCAAATTGCAAAGACACACACAGAATCCCCATCCTAATCTCTCAATGCCATTTGGAGTCCCCCCCCCCCCTTTTTTTTTTTCTTCCTGCAAGAGTAAGCAAGAATGAAGGCCTAACCAACATTCTTCCCTCATGCACCCTATGTTTTACTCCTCTGTTAAATATTCTCTTTGTCTCTCCATTTATTTGTCCTCATTCTCAGCAGAAAAACCTTTTTTTAATGTTATGGTCATTGAAGAATTTTCAATAAAGGGTTTTTTTGCTTTTGTTTTCTTGTCAGTTGATTTCTTATCGAAGTGTTTGATTTGCAATTTTTTTCTTGTCGTTTGCAGAAGCCGAAAGCGGTATGCCCTCTTCGTTACCTTTCCTTCCAACCTCAACCCTACCTTCACTCCTTCTAACTTCAGGACTAATTCCTTGCCAAGAACTCAGGAAGATAACACCTTTGTCTATCTTTCTCTCTATATATGTACATATATATATATATATATATATATATTCATGTGTCTATGTGTGTGTGTATATATATATATATATATGCATATTTATATATGAGCCCCCAATTTCAAAGAGGAGAGAAATAGAATCATTTTGTTTCTTTATTGGTTCTTGTGACTCATGCACTAACTTCTTTGCAGGAATTATAAAATTAAATATAAGCGTTAGACTTTTATTTTGTCGTGGAACCATTGATGTATCCAATTATTACATTTGGAAATCAAACTCGGTCTGCTGTTCACCGTCCTTTTTTTTTCTTTTTGTTAATTTGTTTTGTATTGTGACATGTCCTCTGTGTCTACCAGTCTGTGTGCTGCCATTTTATCTCCATATTTACAACCTTATTAATAGCCTCTCTTCCCACAGAGTCTTTCTGTAAAATACAAGTTTTTACAATACAATACTTTGTGCTCTTGTAGTTTTGCCTCCCATTAACAATGACCAAATGCCTGATTTTTTTGCATTGCTGATCCAGATTAATTCTAATACAGTACTCATTAAAGTTACCGTACTGTTCCAGTGAAGTACCTAGAGGTAGTTTATGCTGTATGTTCCTATTCATTTTGTTACATGAGCTTTTATTGAAACAACTCAAATGAAAGAGTTTGCTTTGTTTGTTTTTTCTTTGTGTTGGCATGTTTTGCATATTCTTTTAATAACCACGTTACAGGCCTCATCTCTAGCCTACATTCCATTTTGTTGTTTTTGGTTTGAAAGAAATAAACAGGGCGGGTCCTACCACATCCCTATTTTTTAACAACTTATCACAGTCTGACTCTTTGTGGTGTTCTTTGGAGACTTCTCATTGTCAAGACATATTTCAGTTTCCTACTTAATCACATACTCCAACCTTAATTTCCGCATTTGTTCTGTCGTGTGTGTTCTGTGTGTTGTGCTTATTTTCTTTATAGTCTTACACTACTGGGCTTTTTGAGTCGATGTGTGAAAAGAGAGGTGGCTTCCTGTCAGTTTGGCATATTGATATGATCCAACTGCAGAGAAGTTACTGCAACACAGCATCTTCAAGGATCTGCAGTTGTTGCACCTCTACTTGGTTTCTTGCTTTTGAGTGTATTTACCTTGTGGTGAAGGCATGCTGATTCTGGCATGTTGAGCAGTGTGAAAAAGTGTGGTACGAAGTGCAGCTGCTTGCTCCCAGAATAAAATGCATTATGCTGCTGAATTCATTTATTTCCATTGTATTCCTAGTTGATTCACATCTTAAACCAAAAACACTAATTGAACTATTTTCCAGTGTATTCATTTCAGTGCAATTATTGAACTAGTTAGTGCTAGCACATCCCTGGTAAAGTACCTTATGCACGCATGGCACACTTAGTAGTCATTAAGAACTTAATTCCTGGGAGCAACATTTTGTGATTCTGTTTGCTTGTAGTAGCTAAGCTTTCATATACTGTAGCATGTAATGTTGCAATGTGTCTTTTGCCTTGTATCCTTTTTAGTGTCATAATAGAATTTTCTATGTATAGCTATATGGAATTTGTACTCATGTCAGTCATAGAGCCCAGAAGAAAGAAGCAATGCCTATGAGTTACAAGCGGTGTGCAGCTGGTATTCACACAGATCCCACGCGCTGGTTTGTGCACCTACCCTCACACGTGCTTTCAAAATATATTCTGAAAAGCCATAATGGTTCAAATTAAATCTATAATTTATAGTTGTTTTCATGACATGGCACAATTAAGGAGGCCATTGCACTAATATTGTGCATTTCATCTGGGCACAGCATGAACCAGTATAAAATGGTAGCTGTGTTTATATGTGTGATAGCTATAGTCAATAACATCCCATTATCTCGTTTCAGTTAATATGAGTATTATAATATGACTATTATAATATGTGACTGATGAATATATTAGAGTTACTATTTTAGTTGCATGGGGAATGGTACAGTACATCTACCACAAGGTTTAAACCAGAGTTGTCATGGCCTTTTGTCATTGATTTAGTTCAAAGTTTGCCATTTTTGCTTCATTGAGTTAAAAAATGGACCCATATTTTTAGACTGGGATCAATGGCAGTTAGGAGCGTATCTGAAAAATATGAAGAGGAATATCGCTGGGTCAGAACAGGTCCCTTGGCATGGATCTCCACAAGTGTTGTGTTATTTATTTATGTGTACATATTACATGTTACACTGTGAGGTTAGATATCAGCAATTCGGGATTGAATTTTCAGAAGTGCATAAGTCACTTAGAAGAATAAATCCCATTTTCCAAAGCTTCTAAGTTACTTAGTGCTTTTGCAAATTTATCCTAATGAAAGTAAAACATAAAGTGCTAATAACACTGTAGAATGAGACATAGTTTGGCTCATGCTGTGGGAGTTTCCCAACAAAGCTCTACCAATACACCTCCATCCTGACCTACATCATCCCTTTGTCTTCCAGTCTTGGGGCTCCACACAAGGTTCCTGTAAAGGTGCCTTGCCTTGATCTGCTGTCTTCTCTGCTATTTCCATCCTGGTTTCCATCTTCCAATGCATCTTAAACTAATTCCTGTCCTGTGTCATCCCTGGTAATGGAGTTTGAGGTCTTTCCTGAACAAATCTGACAGTCACACCAGACTTGGAGGTAGCTTTGTGATATGGAACCATTGCCCAGGCTAGGGACCCAAACTTCTGTTCATTTGTGATCTGAGCAGAGGTTTCACTTGGGCAAAAGGCCAACAAATGAATGCACTATAACACATTCTTTTTCATAAATTCATTTTCAATAACTATATGCAAACTAATATATAGAACTCAATAGAACTGCAGACAACAAATCTTATGGTTCACTTTTTCTATGAGTGAGACTGAAGATAGCTGGACAGTATGGGAAGATAGAAAAAGTTTTCTCTTCCTTCTCAAATGTGTGAAAGAGGGTTTTTTAATATATTCTAATAGCATAACAAAAAATTATCTCATAGTAAGCTTTCTACCAAGTCAAGTAATTGAAAGAAACTATTCTCACCAAAAAGTGGCTGGTCACTTTTTCACAATGATAATTTGTAAACTGAAATTCAGGCCATCCCATGCCTGGCGTAGACATCAGACAATGTGACAGTAGTAAAGATGAGCACCCCAAGAAAGTCTCACAGATAGTTATAAAAGCAGTACTAGATTTTGATACCTGTAGAGAAGGCATTTATACAAGAAACAATATCATGCAAACATACTGTATTTAATATTTTATGCAAATCACTGTATTGACACACTGTGTAACCAGTCCTATCCACGTAAAGTGAGAGGTAATATATGCATGGCTCATGGTCTGTTACTGTGACTGTGAGCTATTAGGATATTTTCTGGTGAGTTTCTACTTAGATACTGGCAGTGGATGGTTTGTACATTTAAAACACCAAAACAGAAACTGTGTGGTTCTCAATATAACACCCCAGAAGCTACTCTCAGATATCTCCTTCTCATGTAGGTACTTGTAGACCACAACCAAGTCATGTCTTAACCTTCTCTTGGAAAAACTAAATAGACTGAACAGTACACGGTATTCCAGTAATATTCTCACTACCCTATCCATTTCCCTCCTTGATAGTCTCCTGCTTGTATATCCAAGTATTGTTCTAGCCCTCTTAACTACTGCATCACACTGGGAGTTCCTGTCATGACTCTAAATCCTTTAGAGAGTCACTGCGTTCAAGGATATACTTCCTCATCTTGTAAATGTGACCTACATTCTCTGTTGCTAGATTTATGACCTTGCATTTGGCTGTATTAAAATGCAGGTTATTCAAAGTGACCCAGATTATACTAGAGCAAAAGTTTTCAAACTATGGTCTGTGGGCCACAGAGAAATTGCTTGTGGTCCATGGAGAATTGACTGGTCACATGGTACTGCCTCCTTCTCCCTATTTTCGATGGCTAAATTGCATTAAACCGCAGCTAAAAATACATTAAATATTTTTCTAATATTTGTTTTCTATGTAAAGATCCAACAACAGCTGCTACATGACCCACACGTTTATGAATGGTAGGGCAGGTTGTCCATGAGAGAATCTTTGTATTGAGATGTGGTCCATGTTGTGAAAAAAATTGAGATTCCCTATGCCAGAGGAATATACTCCTGAAAGTGAGGTCTGCCAAAGAAGCTACATATCAGAAGTGTTCTAGCTAGCTGCTTCTTCATTAGAGCTGAAGCTAACCTAACCTGGAAATATAATAAAATAGGGAAATTCGATTCTCTCTTTAAAAGTTCAAAATTATATAACGTTCCTTGTCTGATTTAATAGGTTGGTATTAGATTAAAAAATGATCAAATGACTTTGCGATATCAGTGTATATTTGGAAAAATCAGGAGATGTTCATTTTTCATAGCATTGTTCCAGTGCATGGCGTACAATGCATTTCATAGTTTGTTCCATTCACTGCTATTCACTCTGTGTAAAAGACTAGGGATACCTAAGGGAGATGTTGAGACTAGATGAAGTTCTGGTAGAAGTCTTCCTCTTCTAGAGCCCCAAGATTACTATACCACACCATCTTCTCTTCTGTTGAGACACAAAGTAATTCAAAAAGTTGGTATTATCATGGGCTTGTTATTCAGATACATGTCGCTGTGATGATGATTAAGTTATTGTGAAGTTCCCAGGTTCTTTTTTTCCCAAGTCTCTCAAAAATCTTTTACCCCTTACCTACTTGAATCAATCCTTAGCATCACTAGCCTGAGCTATGTTTTGATAGCTTTTTGAAGATAGCAGTCCCATCAGAAGTACCTTCTGTTAGTTGCTTTTATAAGCCATGCAAACTGGGTAGAACTTGCTTGTGAGTAGCTGATGCTTGTATTGCCTGTACGTCAGAGTGTGAGAATAAAATCAAATGTGCATGAGCCTCTGCTGTTATTTATTGTTAATAACACTGATAAGACAGATTTCTTCTTATTCCCATCACATACACAGTCACAAATCCTTATTTTGTGGTTATGACCTAGTGCAGTACAAGATCTTCTGTCAGATATGAAATCAATTTGTGTGAGTTAGTATTACACATATATATTAAAGGTGAAACTGGCCACCTAAAGTTAAGTTTCCCTGGAACTTCCCATTAGAAGACCCTGTTTTCAGGTGCTTGTCACCTTGATAAATTTTTACTGTTTGGGAGAAAATTTTCTATACTGGGTGTCTGCCTCAGGCTGATCAATTTCCAAGAATGAGATTAAGGAAAAAAATATGTTCTTTTGCTCATTAAAAACATTTTTACAGCCATTTCATCTAGCATCGCCATGCTTTGGAACAAGGGCTTGATATTTGTTATAGGGTTTACTAATGTGTCAGGGGTATACCTTTCACTCTTTCTTTGAAAAAACACACAGATTTATTAACATTTGAAAAATCCATTTGCACATGGTCAGTAGAGATTTGTTACCATTTGGCAGCTGAATTCTGAGATTATTCCATCTGCACTGAGCGTGCTCCATCCCAGGATTGTCAGGGCTATGTAGGACTTTCCCTGAATTGCTTCTTTTGGCTTCTGTGGCTTCTTTGACACTGGATACCAGTACTGAGGGCAGGCAAAATGTCACTCTTGTGTTCTTATTGCCCCCCTCCCCCTCTCCCATTGCTGGCATCCTGGCAGTATGGAGGAGTAAGCAACCTGACTCAAATGCAGAGGGGCCAAGAACTTGATGTTGCAGGGAGGAGAGATGTTTAGGATAAGGAACCTTGGGTGGGAAGGCTGGGAGTGGGGAAGAACGAGTGGGGCTGGCTGGGCAAGCAGACTGTGACTGAGATGAAGAGTGTGGGAGTTGGAGACTGGGACCGGCTAGGATGAGGAGTTAAGGGCAAAACTAAGACGAGCTGTGAGGAAGAGATAGGACAGGGACAGGCTTGAGAGGGTGGGCAGAATGGGTCAGGTTTGGGTGGGACAGGAGAAGAAAGGTCTGTGACCACAAGGGAACACTTCCCTCCAGAATCTGGAATAGAACCCATGATTTCTGAGTCTCAACATTTTTTGTGTTAGCAAATATCTGTGAAACCCAACCACTGGCAAAGTGTGTGTCTCATCCACCTCTAGTGGATGACAACTTACGTTTGCTGTCAGTTTCTCTGTTAGCTTGAGTAGCAGAGGTCTGTGCGGTAGTTCTAAAGGTTCCAGCCTTGCAGGTGTCAATATGATTCCATGTGATGGAATTTCTGATTTTTTCAGTTTGCCTTTTTAAAACCTAGAAAATTGTATTAACCCCTCAGACCTCCCAAGTTAAAAAAAACATTGAAGTTGCTAAGTCAAGCTCTCAGCAATGAGGAAATGTCAGATTTAAGGTTGCTTGTGGATCTTTAATTCGGTCCCCTTGTGCATATGTATTATGATACGGTCTTTAATTACCTACTTTTTTCAGGACCTCTTGCCTCTTTCATTGCAGAGGATGGACTGTATTTTAGCAACAAATTGCAGTTGTGTAGTGATGGAGGCTATTGTCTGTAGGATCTAAGCCTCGTTTGTTGCAGAAGTAGGAGCTGTGTCGTTAATGAGGCAACGGTGACTTTGTACATATAAAGTGCTATAAAATGCTAAGTACTCTGAAAAATCAGGCTGTTTAGGAAGTACTCAGATACTATAGTGCTGAAAAACCCATGAGCCAATGAATAACTCTGTATATAGAGCAGGGTTTCCTGCACAGGGCCACAGGTCGAGCAATAAGGATAAAACAAACTATTGAATAGCTTTTTGTTCACTGAGCATCATCCATCCTATGCAGTGAATGAGGGAGGGGTCCTGAGCTACAAATAATATGTGATCGTGACAATGAGGACTGTATCATAAAACATATGCACAAGGGGCTGAATTAAGGTCGCACAGGCAGCCTTAAATCTGACATTACCTAACTTCTAAATGCTGATTTTGCAAGCTTAATATTCTTGTCACGTAGGACTTTTAACGTGTAGAGATATATGTGTGTGTGTATAAGTATATGTGCAGATGCACCCGCACAAGTACATACACATTCAGTATATAAAATACAGTATATGAAAATGTTCTGCATTTGACGAAAACATTCTATACTTACCAGCATTATCCAACTCAACAATTTATCAGTAACTAAGAGTATCTAAACATTTGATCCTATATTTTTTCCCAAATAATAAGGCTACAAATCTTTAGCATTGCATGTACTTGCAATGTTAGCACCTTATGTCCATTCATATATACATCTTATCTCTTGCTACTTTGGCATCTTTCCTAAAAGTCAGTGTCTAATAAGCCTGAAAACATCATAGTTTCTTTTAGTCCTTGTGTACTGTAAGTCTTGCATATGTACTCTTATTACTCTTTAACTTACAAAGGTTAAACTTGACCGAAAAACAAAAAAAAGGTGAAACATTTGACAAGCTTTAGTAAGCGTTTTGTCAAGTTAAGAGCTTAGTTCTATTACACTTCAAAGTAAAACAAGATGAAGAATAATTATGGCTACCTGGTACCTTATAATACTGCCTGAACCAAAAATACTCTGGTGCTAAATCTTTGACAATACAGCAGATATGTTACACATAAGCAGAGATCAACACACACCATGTTAACTTACAATTTCCTCCATCAAACTGACTTGCAGTCACTCTGTTAGGGTGGCTGGATTATTTTGTTTTCTTCCAGGGGCTGCATAGCAATGGTTTTTTAAAAATGTTATATTAATTTTATGTTTTCCTCAGTAATAATGACTGGTTGTCTTGTACCATTCCCCTTGAGTGTATGTGTGTATTTATTATATTACGTATAATAATATAATATATACAGAGAGGGGTCCCATTATTTCTCATTTCAAAAGAAATTGGCACAAAGATGTTTAAAATGGTTTAATTTGACAAATGACTCTTTGTACTGGTATCAAGTGGTGGTTTCCTTGGAGGATCTCTTCCCTTTTCACCATATCATGAACTTTTCCATCAGCCTGAATAATAGCGCAAGAAAGCTAAACTGCTCCGCTTCACATATGGTTTTTCTGAGATGCTTTTTTTGCTTTGTTTTGGTAAAAGATGCTAATTATTTGATGGCTAGAACAGTAGTGACTTAAGAGCTGAAATGGTGATATGATTTTAAGGGAAGATACATGGTAGTTACAAATTTAAGTTCTGTAATGATACCCATTGTTGATGATTAAGCGGTGATCTGATTGGAAATGTCAAAGAAGAAAATGACTTCAAATTTCCTTATAGCCTTTCCTAACTAGTGGGTCCCCTAGAATAAAACAAAAATAGAGCATTTTGGAGCACTCAATTAGAAGTGATATAAACTCATAGCTTTGTCTTTTTGTTTGTTTGTGTTTTATTGAGCAGTATATTAATCAATCCTGGAAACCATGTCAAGATTCAAGAAGGTACTTTAGGATTCTTCATTGCAAGTGATGCCAAAGAAGTGAAAAGGTAATTTGTTTATTGCATCTCTTTAATTAAAAAATGCAGTCTCTTCCTTTGTTTTATTCTTTACATTTAGAGCTTTGCCCCAACTCCCATAGAAGTGAGCAAAAGGATTCACATTTCTTCAGTGGGGGTTGAATTGGACCAAATTCTGCCTTCAGTATGTACATGCCTCTCTTTTTGGACTCTTTCCCATGGCGAAAAAACTTTAACTGAAATAAAATGACATAATAATTTTGCAGAACCTATGAAAAAGAACCAAAGAGAGAAAAGTTAAGTTAGCGGGGTTTTTAATCTCAAAAAACCCACTTTGGCTATGGGCCAGTTTATCTACTGTTGTAACGTAATTGACCCTAATTGAGTTATTTGAGCAGATAATGGGGTCCCTAGTTTTGGCCTAAGATTTAGGTGTTCAGAGAAATTCTTTTATATAGGGTCAGTTTCATCAACCTCAACAAATATTTGTTGTGGGCAAACTCAGCAGTGTTCATTCAGCATTACATTGATGGTATGACATCCCCTTGTTACTATTCTTGATCAGAACTATATACTATGTAGGCACATAATAATGAATCAAACTAAAACAGACCAGTACTTCCCATCCAATGTGGGCTACTTTACCTGTTTAGCAGACTAAGAACTTGGCTGTATCAGTGAGATTAGGGTTTGGATTAATTCAAGCTACAGTTATACAAGAAAACTTTGGTCTCATGCCTAGCAGCCACCAAGGGGTGTCATTATTAGACCCCAGTGCACACCCAATGTCTCGTGATTATGAAGTCTTTAGAAAGATAAAGCGATGTCAGAAAATAATTTCTAAGATAAAGAAATAACTTTTAAAAACATTTGGAAGATAAATACATTTTTAAAAAGCTAAAAAAGTAATTTGTTGCCTGGTCATCCCTCTCAAACGTGTGTTACTCCAAAATGAAAAAGAAGACACTCCAATGTGCAAGAAATAGAGTTGGCTGCAATTATTATTTTTTAAATCATGTTGAACTTGAGATCAAGAATCAGATTGTTATCTCAGAACTAGCCACCTTCTCCCTCCATAACCATTCCATCTTTTAGGCCATAAAGACTTTCTTCCAAGGTGCAGCTGTGCCCATCCAAACAGTAGGAAGCTGTCTCCCAGAACCATCATCCCCTCTTCAGCCATATTGTGTTAGTCAATCCACAAGGGCAGGTCCCATATCTGTAAACAGTACAGAAGTCGAACCTCCTCCTCCTCCTCCTGCTTTTACCACAGATTCCTGGATTCTTGCAGATTTACCTGCTCTGATTCTGGCTCATAGATATCAGGCCAGTGAGCACCTGTTAAACTCCAGGGCCCCTTCCATCCAGCTGCAACATGTCAGAATTATTATAAACATTCCAACCTCCAGCTGCCTGCAAACAAAAACCCAGTTCTGCCAAATGATACCTATGGGTTCCATCAATGTCAAATGGCACAGAAGTGATGCACTGAGAGAGGTGAAAATCACCCCTTAACTAAGCCTACTCTGCCGAAGAAGGAACATTCTTTTCCAACTCCAAAGCTAGCAGTCTCTGCAAGCCAGGGAATACCACCTACCCCCAGCAAAGTGACTCTATCTGCTCCTTCCCAAATAAACATTCCCCAACAGCCAAGCCAAGCCAACCACCGAGGGAGAAGGGGCACCTCCTCTGGTCTCCCTCCCCTTGTAGCTGGCCTCTAATGGAATGTCTCCTAATTTTCACAGGTGCCAGTGAGAGTAGAATTAGGCCCTTTGTGTCTCCTTCCTGATCTGTAAAATGGACAGAGTAATACTGAGGTATCTCAAAGGGATGACATGCAGATTGTTCAGTGTTATACTAGTGCTGCATATCCCAAGAGCTAAATTATTGATTTAAGCCCCAGCCCTGCAAGAGGCACATGACTCCAACAGATGCTCACAGTTTCCTCATCTCCCTTACACCAATTTTAGACTGAGGTAAGCATGTCGACGTCAGTCTTGTTACCCCTCAAAAGGGCACTACGTGCATTCTTGCCGGTGTAACGTGGTGGCCTGCCCTTGGGCTGGAGAGCCTGGGGCTAAGCCATGCCTGATCACACCTGAGGGGAATCAAGCAGTCCCAGGCTAAAAGATAGCAGGAAGCTGCAGTAGGAGGGGGCTGAGAGAATAACTGAGCCTGACATTAAGCAAAAGAAAGCTGTCCAGACAGTGGTCCTGGGAGACACCATGCCCAAGAAGCAGGGCGGAGTCTGACAGACAGACCCTTTGGGAGCAAGGGGCTGTGCCAAGCTGAAACTGGGATAAAGACAAGTATGAGTTGTTCTGTTTTTCAAAGACTTAGCGTTATTTTGGCCTGCTGGGTGAGCGATGGACTGGGGCTGCGGCCTGTGTGTACTTACAAGTCTAAATAAGTGAGACCCCTTTTGGGGATTGTTTGAACTTTTTGAACTGGAAGAGTTCTTAAAGGGTCCTGAAGAGGTGGAAACACAGGCAGGGTGCTGCTGAGCAATCTCTGGCCCAAAGAGAGAGACAGGAGGTAGCTGCCCTTGCTACAGCTGGGCCCTGCTGTTTCTCATCTCCAGCACCACCTTTGTGAAAGCTATTACTGTGGGCAGGAGCTCCAGCAGCCTGTGAGCCCAGCAGGAAGTTCTTGTTCTCTCTCTTGTCTCTCTCCCTTCCCATGTGCACAAGGCTATTCACATGGTAGCACCAAGACACTAACCTGTGTATTTACAAAGTGTTGTAGCCATGCAGTTCCCCATTGAAATTAATGGAGACCGCACCGAGAAAAACCTGGCATGGTATTTTTGAAATGACAGAAGTTGAAAAGTGAAGATATATTGAGAGTAAATTTACTCAGCGCTTTTAAATCAATTTCCATCCGTGACAATAGCAAGTTGAAGCAGAAGCTCTGACTTGCCTTTTCCAGAAGTGTTTGGCCAGAAGTATGCATGGTTGCTGCCTCTCTTCACATATTCCCTAGCCATTCTGTACAAAGCAGATCTTGATCAGATGTGCTTCAGCTAATGCAGCCATTTATGAACATTGTCAATTTCACCTTTGTAACTTGATGAATCAGAGTCAGAAAAATTGTTCCAAAATTGAGAGAAACTTAATCCCCCTCTGTGAATTATCTGCCTTTGTTTTCAAACAAGTGGTGGATGGTTTAATGGGATCTGAATGGCAATAAAAAAGATTCTAGGAGAGTAAAAAACAGGATTTTTACCTAAGTACAATAAAACAAAAGTAAACATATGTGTTATACTTGTAGCTCAAATTAAATGTTTTTGTTTATGTTTTATGTGCTTTTAGAGATGCTGGCAAGTCTTTTAGGTTAGAACTATACCATATTGCAATGCATATTTAACACTGTTTATGCACCATAATTTGTAGTAGAGTAATTTTGTATATTGCTAAAACTATGATTTTTTATGTTTTTTTAAATAATAGGTACATATTACACACCTTTATGTTAAGGATTTATTGAAGAGAATAGCTGTGTATAAAATGTTGAGTGCTAATAATGTGTCATAGATACAATATGAGTGATGTCTTTATCATTCTTTATCCACTTACATTTTATTATGCAGTATGGAAATCCATTTGTTTTTTAATTCTTTAATCAATATGGTAATTTCATTTTTAAAAGCGTCTGCGTCACCTATTCTTGGTCTTGCACCTAGGGTATGCTTGCACTGCAATCTGCAGTGTGACTGGAGCATGGGTAGACATACATAAGATAGCTTTCCTCATGCTAGCACAGCTAAAAATAGCAGTATAGGGGCGGCAGGCTTCAGTGCAGACTAGCAACATGGGTCCCTGGCATGCTTATACAGCCCCGGCTAAGGCTCATACCTCTGTATCTACATTGCTGTTTTTAGCCATCCAGTGTGGGTATGTCTATGCAAACATCGATCACACCTCGTATTGCAGTGTAGACATACCCAGAGAGTATCATGCGTAGCAAATACTAGGGCCCTAATTCTGCATTGGGATCTGGCAGTGTGGCTCCCACACCTGTGCAGTGTTCGTCTAAACTTGTAGGGATTTGGGGAAGGGTCTGTGATAAAAGATCCTGCTTCAGAAGTTGGATCTAGAGCTGGACTAAGTGTCTGAAGGGGGAACTGCAAAAACTGGAGAGGAAATTTTGGCCAACAGAAAGAGTAGGAAAATCCAACAGTTAGGAGAGGGGTGACTCCCTGGAGTCCACATGGTCCATAGAAGAGTAGAGACTGCCACTCCTGAGTCCCAGTCCTATCTCTGACAGTGACTGGCTTGAATAGATTATTTAGCTAGTCCACATAGCGGGTTTACAACTCAAGTCTCCTGACGGTTAGTGCCATACTGACCTGCTTCCTGGCAGGTCACTTAAACTCCCTGGACCAAATTCAGATATTTGAATTAAATTAGTTTCAATTGTTTTGTGTAGATTAAATTCACAATTGTTTGAATTAGACCCTCTTATACTAGCTTGAATCCATGTACCTTCCCATTAAACTAATTACACCAGCTGTATAGATGGGAAAAGGAGTCTACAGACATGTCTGCACTACAAGTTAAGTGGGGAGCCAGGAGCCCAGACTGCAGCCTGGCTTGGAGCGGGGAGCCTGGGCAGTAGCCTGTCTCAGAGCCGGAAGTGGGAACACTAACTCTGTAGTGTAGACCAGGCCTACATGGATATCAAGCAGCAAGAAGAATGTATAAGTTTAAGTAGAGAGGGGACTACTTGTAGCTCTGATATAACTGCAAAATATTTTTGTGAATAAAATTTAAAAGCCCACTGAACTTTTACTCAATACTCAAAATGAACAAAACAGTTTCATTTCTCTTTCACTGTATTTTTATCTCAGCTTCGTCTGTGCTTGGGGTTCCAATCTAAAGCATTTAAATGTTCTCAACAGACTTCTAGCCAGGCTGTTAGCAGGAAGTAGCAGATGTGGCTTTCTGACAAGGCTTCCTGCCCAGTTTTGTAGACACAAGAGGTTTGGATGGTCTACAGAGAAGTATCGAGATATTGAGGCTGATATCTGAACCACATCTTTAGATACTGTCAGGTTCCCCATTCCTAGTTAAAAACACCAGCCATAGGTCAAACTTGGAAAATATCCATTGACTCCATGTAGCCTGGCAGTTAAATCACAAGCCTGAGAGCTTGGACACATGTGACAAACTGGCTCTTTGACCTTGGACAAGTCTCTTGATTTCTCTAGGCTCCAGTTCCCCCTTTTGTACAGAGGGGATCATAACACCCACCTTAGGTAATGCTCTGTGACGGAGCACAGGAAAACACCCAGAAATAACTCTGTAGGCCTTGTCACCTCTGCACATAGTGCTAGTCACTCCCTCTTTACTTGTGCTTCTGGGATCTGGAAGATGGATTATGTTTTTTCCTTACACCAGGAAAGTACCATGCTTCCTGTGCCCTCTCCCTTTCTATAAGATTCCTGCACAGTGTGAAACATTCATAAACCCTTGATATTTTTGTCTAAATGAATTAATAGCCCTTTCATTTACACTGGAACCAAGAATATATTCGTCCATGTCCCTGTGTATTTGTTGCTTGTTTTTCTTTCCAGTACCCAAGGACTGTAGGTTCTTCTGTTCCCATGGCCTCTTCTATTTCTGGAACCTTCAAGCCACCTCAAGTGCAGGAGCAGTATTACCTGCAAGACCTATGGTGTGGCCTCAAGTCACCCCTCATTTCCATCAGCCTGAATTTGTAGAGAGGAGTCTGGATCAGAGGAGGCAGGCGATGAGGGAAGTTTGGCAGATGCTGAAGTGCAGGATGGCCCAGTTGTCATGCCAGCAAAAATATGTGTACATTATAGCAGCCCAGACTGGCTCAGTTAGAGGCTAGCTGTGTGATCTTCATGAAATAGACATGTGTCACAGCAATCGTGTGTGACATACTGACTTGACAGGCTTGTGAAATCTCCTGTGGGCAGTTTGATGTACGTTTGTTAAAACATAATTTTATGTTAATGATATGTAAAGTTTTATTGCACACTTACCCTTCGTCACTTACCCTACATTCTGCACACTTCACCTAGCAGTCAGGTCTTTGCTACGCAGTAACAGGCCATGTATAAAAGCCTAAATAGACAGAGAGTTAGGTAGGTCATCTTGTGAATTACGTATTTTTGTTTGCTTAGGGATTTTTGCTGAGGGTTTATAATGCAGTCAAAACTAGTGTGATTCTTCTCTAATTGAATCCTGATGGCAAATGAAAAGAAGTCTGAATCAAGAGGACAGTAGTCCCCATGTTTATTCACTGCTTTTTAAGAACCTGATTTTCAGACACTGGCTTCCATTTTTACAGGTGCAAATAATAGCATGCATGATACTATTGACCACAATTTAGGTCACAATGACATTGACATTGCTGATTGCACTCACCAGTATGGTGGTCCGGTGGAGGGTAGACTGCAAACTTGGCCTTAAAACCTTAGCTGTCCTTCTCAGAAATCACGTGGCTCTGAATTTGTGACTTTCATGTCAAGAACAGTGAACTCATTTCATACGTGCCTTGACGATGAGACTTATTCTTCCAAAGATGAAAGGCAGATGATCTGATCCACTGTGTCATATTTATCAACCCTTCTCCTAATTATTTTTCAAATGAAAGTTTATTAAAAGAAGCACTAACTTGAATCATAGTCTTGTGTTTGAAATTAATGGTCTTGCAGCAAACGTTTCCTCCTTTAAATGTCTAAACCTTTTCAAAGATTAAAGGAAATTAGTGCTGGCATGTTTCATTAATTTGGCAATGTAGCAGGAGGAAATGTGGGACTAATTTCATTTGTGTGGATTAAGAAATGTGTCAGTTTTTCCGTTCTGTTTCTCCAGGGCATTTTTTTACTGCAAGGCCTGTCATGATGACATCACGGATCCCAAAAGGATAAAAAAATGTGGCTGCAAACGGCGTAAGTAATATTTCTTCTCCCTCCCTTTTCCTCCCCCCCCCCCCCCTCAGGACCTGCTCAGCCTTAAGGAATCTCTTTAAATGTATTTATGTGTTTTACACAGTGGTGCAGAAAGGGTAGGAAATAAATACATGGCAATGCAGTTAAATGTCATTTGTAATTCTGATGTGAATATTTTTAAAATTAAATTTCACACCACTCACTCACACCTGCAGCTTCATTAAAATGCCTGTTTGTGTCCAAAGTTAACAAAGTTCAGATAATTAAATCAAGATGAATCTGTGCCCACGGCATTTATTTGTGGGCAGTGGGAGGTTCTGAATCTGAGTAGATGAACAAACTTATCCACATGGGGCCAAATTCTGCCCTGACTTACACCCTGTAAAAACCCATTACTTGCAATGGGCTTCCGTGAGGCGTAAGGGCAGAATTTGGGCCTTGTATAATATAATGTAACATGTAAAGTAAGCTAAGAAACAATACTGAGCGATGTAATAATGCTGAAATAAAATATTATGATGAGTCCCATAGGCTCCATCCTGCTGTCATTCTGCAGAGGAAGTCCCAAAGCCGATGGCAGTTCTGTGATCAGAAGAAATGCAGGACTGGTTCCTTTAAATAGGACAAAATTCTGCTTTCAGAGGTGTTCAGCAGACTTCAGTGTTTATCACCTGCTTTACCCAGGTTAATAGAACTGTGGTTGATGTCAGCAGAAGATTTGTGAGTGCCGGGAGAGCAGAACATTGGAGTGGAGACCTGTTTTTGTTTTTGTTTTATTTTTTTTCTTTATATTTATGCAGGAATATATCTGGCTCTTTAATTTTGGTGGACTTTCTACAGTCAGGTTACCCAAACCAAATGCCCACACAGTGGATGTGACCAATTAAATATTTGCAGTATAGATTTCAAATGTAGGCATAGGGATTCCTTCTCTTAATGGATATTTGAATATCATGTGTACACTTTACATGGTTTAGATATTCTGCCATTAAAAAGCACATGACCCTGTTTAGAGTCACAAGAAAGGTGGGTTGGACTGTCTCAGCAGAGTCTGCCCGTGCTTCTGCTCCTGCTACTTTTATGATTCGCAAAACACTGTGGCCTACTGATTGCTGTTGTCTCACTACAGTCTTGGCATTTGGAAGAAAGGGCTAGACTTGGACCTTCACACACACCAGAAGAAGGGTACTCTACTTGAACCATACCAGAAAATGAAATTCTTTGTAGAGAAAAACAGTACTATTAGAGTCCTTAAGGAGAGCCTTCCTCTTCTCTCCCAAAAAAAGACACGATCAAGGAGAACAAGGTTTCGACATTGTTTCCTTAAGGTAGCGTAATAGAGACAGAGGAGCTGAGACTTTAGTGGAGAATGGTAGCCACAGTAGCCACAGTGAATGCAAAATTCATGGAAATCAAAGATACGCATGCCTGATGTGGAAGGAACGCATGCATTTGCCTAACATATTGAAAAAAATTGTTCAAGAACAGCTTATCCATGTGAGAGTGTGACCCTGGAACTGCTGCCAAGGTCAGTGATTCTGCTGAGTAAGTTCTGGTCAGGCAAGTGAAAACTACCTGCGGCTTCCTGTAACTCACAAAGCTAATTTTTTTCCAAGATTTCCCAAAATACTAGGGAAGGGGAAATATGTAACCAACACAGTGGGGGCTGTTGTTGCCTCCCTGCCCTTTATGTATTTTTATTTTCCCCCACCCCACTTTTTGTACCTGTAATACCATGCTGTGCTCATGTGTGCAGACTTCTATCAAATTCTCTAAGAGAGTTGGTATCAGTTGGATTCGAGACCTACATAGTTGTGCCACATTTAACTCAAATATATTGCAACGTATGAACAAGCAACTACAATATAAAGGGCAGAAGCATGAAACGGAATAAAATGTTCAATTTTGGGAAGCCAGGGAAAAGAAAACTTCTTGGAAAGAGACCAAGCAACACAGTATAAAACAGCAGTAAGGCCGTGTCAGGGCTAGAATGACAGCCTCTGCATGTAGCACTAGGAAATGCTCCAAACGACATGGTCACACACATCAGTCTAATGCATTAAAGGGTGTTGGACAGATGTGGAATGAAATGATGGAGTTAGTGAGGTTGAAGAAGGAGCCTGTCAGAGCCACCATACTGAGCACTGAACACCAAGGGGATAATCTTCTGAGTCAGGTGGAGGGAAAAAAGGCAATGATGGCAAAGTCTAATATGTACTCAGAATATTTTCTTGGTTTGGTTTCTCTCTCTCTCTCTCTCTCTTTCTCTCTCTCACACACAAACACACGCACGCACACACACACACACACTTTTCAGAACAGCTGATAACAGCCGCATGTTCATAACTATTAACAATAATTCAATAGCTTTGTTTTTAAAGTCCTGTCAATCAGTGAATGATATAAACCAAGATTTTCAAAGGTAACGTGATTTTTGGTCAGTCGATTTTTGGATGCTCATCTCTGAGACACCTTAAAAGGGTCTGATTTTTAGAGGGCAGATGCTCAATAGTGTCTGCAAATCAGGTCCCTTTAAGGTGTCACAACTTTGGCCCTCAAAATCACTAGTCACTTTTGAATATCTTAGCCATCACCTCCACATATATGGTGCCTGAATTGTTTGTCTTAAAAACACAATCTAGCTAAAACAAAGCAGAAATTACAACAAAACATTTCCTTCTAAATTGTGGGGCTTGGCTGTCAACTTAATTTACAATGATATTGTGAACAGTTCAGATTTTTTTTTAATTAATGAGCAACATAATCAAAATTAGAGACAGTGGAGTGCAGATGACATCTAAGATGAAATGAAGGGATGAAGATAAAACTATCCGCATGTACAGGTGAATGAAATGTGAAAGAATATCATCTTTACATGGAAATCTTAATTATTATGGCATTAATTACATGCAGCTTCCTGGGACAGTTGAAAGCCATGTTCTTTAATAATGCATCTGAGGTTTCATGTCCCTTTAGATATTGTCTGAATATTAACTGTGGTATTGTCAGGGTCTATAAGTGAGCCTGACCTACATAGCCATTTGTCCAAACCTCTTAGGCCTAGTATTAATAATTCAAGTAAGAACTATGCATCTCCACGAGGCTAGGGATAATTAAAGTAACTATGCTTTCTTTTCACAGTTTTCAGCCATCCGTCCTTCTCCCTCCTCTCCTTACTGCCTGAATAATCTGTAAATATTCACATTACATTGTCCAGAGAGAAATATAGAAATTCTATTCACAAACCATTGATAATTTTGTGGTATATTTAGCTTATGTTTTCAATTTCTTTCTTATTTAATTTCATTATATCTTTTCAGCAAAGGGCCAAATGTATATACATATATATTAAATGCAGCCACGCTGGGATGAAATCTCTGAGCTGGATGATTCACGCTTTCTGTTTCTTTCATTCTGTATAACAACACTTGTCTAATTCTCTATACATTTTTTCCAGCCACTTTCTTGCTGCAAAGGGTGGGGGTTGAACCCCAGAGGGACAGATCGTGTGTACGTTGATGTTTTTAAAGGAATGTGTTGTAACCTGTGAAAATTGACAAATTTTTGATTTATTTTTCCTCTTGCTGCCTTGGAACACGCTCCCTACTATATTTTAACTGCACACTGATAGTGATCTATTGTGAGTAAAAACGGGTTCCCTGTAGCCCAGAGTACGGTCCAGCCTGTCTTTCTCTAGCAGAGAGTTTTTTTGTTTTGTTTTGTTTAGTAGTTTGGTTCTTTTCTTTAATATTTATGTTGCATGTAGCAGTGACGTCATATTCCCACCTTTCTCATCCTTTACACCCACACGGATCAGGGCGACGTTGAAGAAAATACAGCAGTTTCCTCCACCTCCCTCTTTCCTCCCCATTTTCTCCCCAATCTTATTTTTTATCTCCAATGGAAAATGAAGCCTTTACAATGGCATTTCCTTTAAATGACTTTGGACTTCTCATTACCTTTTAGGGACGCCAGTTAGGCTGGAGTAGTTACCACTATAGCACTGTTTGCCTGGTTAAGTGGAATTCATTGTCGGGCTTGTATTCAAGGTCTTGGACTTGTATCCTCTGCAGCTCAGCTTCATTTCATGACAGAAAAGGCATACAGCAATTCCCCACTGTCCCTTCCCTCCATCCCCAGCACCAAAAAAAAAAAATAAGCCAGGCAATGAATTAACTGTGTGATCAACTTCTGATGCATAAACCTAAACCTATCCTTAACTGGAGACAAGTGACTCTACAGTGGTAATTATTTTCCCCAGTCTATGAAATTTCCGTTGCTGTAAAATTAATGATACATGTGTATGGCCCAATTATGCATAACTCTGAGGCTTATTACAGACCCAGTATGAACTTTATAGACCACTCTGTCTGAATCTGAGCCACAGCATTGTTAATTCTACAGTATCTATGGACGCCCTCAGTCATCGACCATTTCTTAGTGCACACATGGTCCTGGTAGTTAAAATAAATACAGCATTTGGGAAGTGGAGAATAGTTTACATTTGCACTGATTTGTTGTACAGGCACTCCAAAGAAAATACATTGGGGAGGGATGGGGTGCTGCTACCATACTTACAGGACTATTCAGAGCGTCTCAGTATGACTAAACTGTTCCCCAACAGCGTCAGGGACCAGGATTAGATAGCTCAAGGGTATAATGAGCCACAGTGTAACCACTGGGAGCCCACTAACCACTCACTTTAGCCGTGGCTACTCCAAACCTGTGAGGTTACCATGTTTGGGTTTTTTTTACCATTTCCCCATATGTTACTGTTGTTCATTTGTTTTATGGTAGCAAAAGCTTCTGGCCTTCTTGTGCTAGGTGCTGTACAGTCACATAGGAACACAAGGACCTAAAGCATCCAGGAAAGGCAGTACTTCTGGGAATAACATCACAGCGTTAGCCAATCAGCATATCCAAATGCTGCATTGCCATTTATTGTTGGGAGGTACATTGAGGGAATGGGAATCTACCACTCCACATAAGGTGCTGAACACCACAGTTGAAAGCATTAACTAGCTCAGGAGCCAAGTTCACCAACCTGCTTATTTGAGACCATTAGTGATGGCAGAATTGACCACTTGCATATTAACTATTTACAGTTCAGCCAGATAAAAGCCATGTTCTTGGACATAGATTTATAAGTGATTTTTACATGCACACCGCTTCCAGAATTAAGACCCAGAAATTTAGTACTCTGAATGAGGATTTTATTGTTGACATGAGTAACTCTAGGACCTAACCCAGCATCCTCAGGGTCTTGCCCTGATGTCAGCTAAAGGCAGTGATCCGATAGGCCTGCATGGTTCCCCAGTCTCTGTTTTGGTTTTAATTTCAGTTCCTATCCTCAGTAAATCAGCATTTGAAAACAAATGTCCAGTTCCTACTGCAATAATCTTTGGTCCCGTAGAGATCAATTAGCTGTATCAGGACTATTAAGACAAAAATAAATAGGTTTAAAAGTGAGATTATAATCAGAAGAGTGAGACTGTAAAAATGACAGAACGGGGGATTTGTTTATTATTTCTCAATTATTTTCATTTCAAATTTGTCCTTATTTTACAAGATGAGACTATTTTTCTTTCTTTTCACCTTGCAAATGCCATATAGGATCTAGGATTCAATCTGTGTTCTTTCTGTAGTGTACATCATCACCACTAATAAAGATTCTGCAGTCAGAACTTAAGTGACTGTTTAGCTAATGATGCAAAAGACACGATACGATTCTTCATTTTTGCAATTGCAAATTATTTTGATTGCTGTCAAACTACTAATATTACTGCCCACAATTCATACTGGGCATAATTATTCACAGACACAAAATTGTTCTGAGAAAAAGAGGGCTGGTTGAGTCTGGGTTGGGAGACCAAAGCCACAGAGAACAGAGATATTGAAGAATCCATTTTTACATAGCCACTTTTCTGAGTATAATTCACCTCAAGCTGAAAGAGAAGATTTAAACAAGAATATTTTTTTTAAAATAAATACGCAACTTTGCTTTAGTTCTTCTAGTAGTTTCAGCCCCCTTAGAAATGAATGGAGGAAGAACACATTGGCTGAGTGTCCCCCAAAATATAATGTAGGAAGGGTCGTGAAGACGTATGAAAATGAAAATGAATTGGTCTATAAAAAGTCATTAATTAAAAACATGCAAGTCTTTTCTAAAGTTACTGAAATACAGTAGAATGTGCAGATTGTCCACTCACTTCACCTGCTGCTCCTGCGGTTTTGGCTGAAGAACAAGAACACCCTGTGAATTTCAGGAAACAGCTAACAAATTGCCTATGACTGACATCACTTAAAGTCAGAAATTTGCAAAACTTGCAAAATAGCTTGCAGGCTGCATTTGGTGATCTTGAAATTGCCCTGGAACACAGTGAAATGATGGAGAGCTAGCTTTGCCTGTTGTGTTAAGAGAAAATCAATTGTCACCAGTTTGACATGCTGCTGTATTTTTAAGAAAACTGAAATTGTGCTGTGGGAAGCCCTTTCAATTTTTTAGACTGATGATGTTAACCAACGTCGCCAAAAGGCAATCAAATCAATATGGTCTTCCTTTAATGCTGCTAGTTGCTTTATAACATAATGTCTTTGTAAAGTTCCCCTTTGTTGTCATTTTACTTGCTGTGGATCATGAGAACTTGATGACTTGAAATGACATCATATCCATTTCAATTCTTAATGGTAGTTGGGCGCTTTTTTACTCACTGCCAATCAAGTGACCTCCAGTCCAGATTCTATTTAACCAGCTGTTGTTTGATAGAGATCCACTAGATGTCCTCGTAGATCTATTTTTTGTTACCATTTTGGTCCATGAGTAAAGCTACTGTTAGTGACGGGTGGAGCAATGAGATCAGGAAGACTGTACGGTAACATAAAACATACAAACAAAAAAAAGCAATCAGCAGAGAAGAAGGGGTGCTTTGTCCTGCTTGCTCTAGACAAGGAACTGTTATTTGACAACTTATTTAAAGAACAATCGGCAATTTCCCTTGCTTTCTTTTGTGCCTGAAAATATTCCCCATTACTCTTTGTGAATTTTAAATGACACCTCACTCAGACAATCTTAGGTACTTTCTTCTAGACATTTTGACAGAGCTTGGGGGACTTTGTGATCAGAAAATGAGGTGTTGCCAGAGTGCTAGACACTCAGCTTTCTCCTCCAAAGTAAAAATGAAGAATGTCGGTCTGTTTTAAAAACTGCAACAAAAACATTTGTGCCAATTTTAAAATTATAAAACAAATGAAAACTGAGATTTGAAGTCTAAAATGTTGATAGTTTTGGAAACATTTTTTCCAAATAGCTTAAAAATCTTGCCTCAGTGTGCTGCTCTTATCAAATAGTTTGTGTCAGTGGAACAGCTACATTTTGATTAATTAAAACCAAATTTCACTGGCTCGATTTCAGATACATAGGAACGTCCTTTGTTTGTTTTTTGTTTTATTTTGGGGGCGGGGGTTGGTTATACCAAGAAGAGAGAGCTGCCATTCCCTTCTATCCATTTGTTTTTCAAGAACCTAAAATAGAAAATTAAGTTGTTTTATGTTCTGTTTTTATTTTCACCAGAACTGCAAATAACAGTTCCATTCTGCATCCTGATAATTTCTACAAGGGTATGGTAGAGAATGATTGGATTTTTATGCAGCTGCTACAGGTATCATATGAATTTAGCATCCATCCAAAAGGCTGTACAAAAAGAGCCCCTTATCCCCTGCTGATTACCATTTTTTATTAATATTTATGGAGGTTTAACAGGAAACAGTATGTGTGTGGCTGAACCATCTTTAATCATTTCTGTCTTGTCTTTGATCTTCTCACTAATCATCCTTACTAATATTCCATGTTTTAATTTAAATTTATTTCAATATTGTATTTGGTATGAATGTAAAATGACTGTGTAACAGGAATGAAGAATTACAGCATGTTTTCTTTACAAAATGTATTGCTTTAATATGTGATTGCTTATATACTGGTTTAAACCCTTATAGCAAGTCTTTTTTGTTACATTTATTGCCAGGTTAAAGCCTGTTTCTTGCATGTTAACAATGTGAAATATCAAAAAATTATGCATGGTCTCCAGAACAACCAATAATAATAGTTAAAAACAGTCCCTGAAAGGTGTGGGTTTTAAGATGTACCTGACAAACTTTCCCTTATTGAATAGAAGGATTTAAATTGTCCATATCATTGGTTTAAGTCTGATTAAAATGGTTCCAAAAGTTTTCCTTCCCATCTTTCCCTGCCCTTAACAATGATTTTTTTTTATTTTAATAAATGTCATAGTTTATTATTTTCTGTTGACAAAATATGGCTATAAGTAACTGAAAACCAGGGACTGTTACTAACCAACAACCTAGTATTACAGAATTGTCAGATACTGTGTTTCGCTACAGCATTTGATTAGAAAAAATCCTTCAAAACAGCTGTAATTTAAACCCAAAATGAGTCTTCCTTTTTTCCTCACCTAGTATTAGTGTGTTTCTGACAAGTACCCTTTATCTTTTTTTTATGGAACTCCACATGTTGTTAGAGTGAAAAACAAAATAATAAAATAAAAAGTGGTGTAACAGAAACATCTAATCAGATTATGAACAAATGTCTCCCCTCCTTTGTCCCCAACTTTTAGTTTTAAAAGTACATGCTGGGGAGAATTAGGAGAGGGAAATATGGATGAACCAAATGCTGTTTTGAATTTTCTGTATTGTTTAAATTTGTATGGCTCAAAAGCTGCAGTGGAACCCTTTATACTAAAAGCCAAGCTCTGAGGAATGATGTACCATGCACTGAACGGGCCTGATGCTGCATGATGACTTTCTGAACAGCTGCAAGATAACTTGACTAAGATGCTAAAAGAACATGTAACTAGAAATGCAATTAACGTTTTAGAGGAATGGAGTCACTGCTGAAGAGATCACTCATTCATCTCCCTCAATGCCTGTTTTCCACAATCATAACGTTACCCTTGCTTGACAAATATACTGTATGGCAAGTCACAAAGGTCTTAGAACAGGACTTGACCCATTTGAGAGAGATAAATCCCTCTTTCCTGGTGACTGTAGCATTCAAAAATGGCAAAACTGAGGGGAAATAATTTACATAACACCACCATTGTCACATAAAAAAGACTTCCTAATGGGAGGTACAGGCCAAAGAAACTATACCTTTTTGACTACTTTTATATTTGAAGGTTTTGCTTTTGGCTGTCAATGTTCTGTTTAAATGGCAGTATTACTAAGCTAGTTCATGCTAAGGCATTACCAACAATGACTGTTCAGTGCAACATCTGAAACTATTTTCAAATGGCATTTATTTTCATCTTCAGATCCAAATTGTGAATAAGGTAAAATTGGGCATTGATACTTTTGAGTAATTTTTAAATTAAACATGTTACGTTTATAGCAAATACATCACAAAGATAGTATCACTCTTTTGGGTCCGTTGCCCTGCTTAAAAGATACAAATGGATTTTGCTGCTGCTAGCACATCTTTTTGAGTTGGTTTCTAAGTAAGCATTTATTTATTTGCTTTCTGGCTTGATATCTGAAGACAGTTGTGATGTTCAATCACAGTTCCACTTGGAGCAGAAAATATGCCGATGATTGGTTCAGCATGTTCCAATGGACCAATGTTCTGTGTGCTTTTGGTGATGCCTTATTTGTGAATTGACTTTAATGTCAAGCACATTTGCCAGTATTAGCTGAATCTTTCATGTGGACAAATTTTGGTATTCTGTTGAGAGTCAATTTCAGTTCCTGAAAGCATAATGTAAAGTCACTAAATCTTTCAGGAAGTTTTGTGAAGACATCTTGTAACTCTCCAACAACATGTAATTTAACGCAATGAAGAAACTTCTCAGGCACTGTTTAATACTGAGAAATTATTAGCACTTTTGAGAGCCTCTCTGTCTGTTTTTTAAAAATAACTTTGATGTTTGCCACAAGCAATGTAGGTCCAAATTATATGATTGATTAACATCTTTAAATTTTTCTCTCTCTTTTTGGCCCAGCAGTGTTAATTGTGCCAGAGGAAAAAAATGTTCTTAGGATTTTCTGTTTTTACTTTTGTTCTTTTTTTAATCCAAAAATCTGATTGTAATTAGCAATTCTTCCTTATGTCTACGGTCACCCTATAAGACTTAGGGAGAATATAAAGAGTAATTGATCTTTTCCCTACTTTTGATGTGCGGCCAAACTGTTATCAATAATCACGTTGCATTTTTTTCCTGGGTCAAGACTGTTAAACATAAACTAAGGCCTGTACTAAATCCCTTAAGTTACCTTCCAGCTGCCTTGTTATATATATATAACCTTGCCATTAACCTGCTGCTCTTCCTCTCCTCCCATCCAACATATGGTTATAGCCAAGATGTCCATCTACAAGAGAATGAAACTGGCATGTTGTTTTGATTGCGGACGCTCTGAGCGTGACTGCTCTTGCATGTCAGGCAGTGTACATAGTAACATGGACACCCTTGAGAGAGCCTTCCCACTTTCTTCTGTCTCTGTTAATGATTGCTCCACCAGTTTACGTGCCTGTAAGTTTTAACACCAACACATGCTGTTCCATGTCTGTGGTGTCTGTGGTACCATCCCTGTCTTGTGTCGTACATTGTAGTTCTGTGAGTTTTACGGGGCTGATGCTTTTTTTCAGAATTAGTTTGAATATAGCTCTATATTTATGTATGATGTGGTTTGGGGTTTTTTAATAGCAACATTTAATTTATTCATTAATTTGCTTAATGTGCTTCTTAAATAGTGCGTCTTTGCGGCAGCATGTGGGACCTTAATAGTGCAGCTTGGTGATGTTTTTGTTTTTATTTCATGCATACAGTATAAATTGTCATTAATTAAACAGTAAAGTAAATGCCTTATTAATGGTTCGGGGGCGGGGGGAGAGTCTGTCTAAATCTGTGACTACAAACTGGTAAAAAAAAAAAAAAACTATTAATTCAGTGGGCAGTTATGATAGCAGTGTGGTTGAATGGCATACAGTAGGCAGTGGAAGTCTCCTATAGAGGATACAATTTGTAGCTGAAGTTGGGGTTGTTGTTGTTTTTCTTTTTTCCATTAGCCTTGCTCTTTGTAACCCTTCATTTGCTGTAAGGAAGGAAGTCCTCATTCAAGACGAACACCCCAGAAGCCTTTGTAGAGTTGAATGTACCCAGTGTAGAGCTATTTCATCATAAGCTGCTCTTTAATGAGTCTACCCTGATGCAAGCTCCTGTGATGTAGTCCATCGCAAAGTACCCCTGAATAGAGGAGGAGCGTGTCACTGTTTAAAAATGTACCTCTAGCAGGTGACAGTGATTAGCACCTGTCATGAACAAACCACAAATGCTCTTCTGAAGACATAGAGCAAAGAAGGAGGAGCAATGCAAGTGACTGTTAACTACGTTATTGGGAGCCTAAGCATACCTGTTCCTTCAGTGATTGTCAGCGGTTGAGGAAGATTATTAATGACAATAACTGCCACCCTGTTCAAGTATCCATAATAGGCAAAACTATGTCTCAGGCAGGGATTGTTTTCCTTCTCCCTATCAAAATGGATGGGCAAAATCAGAGTGATCTGGTAGGAAAGATATAGTTTTGATCAGGAAGAGCAATCACCTGATATGTATGGCATGGCACACAGGAACTCCACCGAGTGCTGAGTACAATGGGATAAGTGGATGTTGCATCCAGTAGCTTTTTGATACAACATAAATACAGTGTTTAGTCACACCTGTGGAATGCCTTGGATCCAGCTATTTTGGTCTGTGATCCATTGATCCAGAGACACAGATTCCTGGCACAGAAACACAAAAGCCTTGTCATTTGAAGCTTTATCTAGTGGGGTTTCTTGGTGATGCAAACCCTCTCTGTGTACCAGTGTGTAGGTATAAGCACTCTGAGGCTATGTCTATACTGCACACCGCTGGCAGCCATATTTAGGCTACATGCCACAGTGAAACAGAGGCTGTGTCCACACTGCAGTGTGTAGCTAGACATGTCAGTGAAAGGCTCTGGCAGGGGAGAGGCAGCAGAGAAAGGCTCCAGCAGCTCCCTGTGGCAGGGAAAGGCTCTGGCAGGGGGGTACCGCTGGAGCTCTTCTCCACTGCTAGAGTCTTTCCCTGCAGTGGGGAAAGACTTGAGCAACAGGGAGGCAGCGGGACACTACACTGCTCAAATAGCAGTATAGATGGGGGAGGTGCTGCTTGGGCATGTAGAGAGCTGTGTAGAGTGTATACCCTAAGGCTTTAGGCGTGTCTTTACTCAACTCACCCAAGCAGTGTCTCACCATCTATATTGCTGTTTATACGCATGCTGGGGGGATGTGACCTGTATGTACTCTACATACTGCCATAAGGCGTATGCAGCATGCTGTTGTCTTTCTTTTTCCAGTTAGTCATCTCTAATGCATCATGTCCAACGGGTGACAATTTCCACTAGTAACTCCTTTGCTCTATATTAGGAGGTTGCACCCTTTATTGAGCCCTGTGTCACTATGGTGTACAGTAAAACTAACTTCCCTGTGCTTAGAACAGTGAATGAGAATCTTCCAGTACTGAGAGTTACTGCAGACACATTTACTTATATAACCTCCTAGTCTCTGCAACACAGCCCACAATATTTTTTACATTAATGCAGTCTCGTGAAAAGAGATTATGTGGTTGAGTCCTGGTACTGCTGTTAACAGCAAACAGACAGCACTAAATGAATATGTCCCCTACAAATGGGTGACATTTCTACCATTAGTATCATCTGGCAAGCAAAGAGAAACCCTAATTTGAAGAGTTACTGTAGCTTTTCACTTCACTTAAGGCTGTAGAGGGGAAAAACCCTGGTTTTGATTTCATTGCCTATTCAACCAAAAACATCCTGTGTATGAAATCATTGCCCTCAATAGCACTTTTGGAAACATGTTAGACCCATGTTGCATTCTGATTCTAAGGGATATTGACAGCTCTAGGGATTTTTAGCATCCTCTGTTTCATCGGCCTTTCCCCCCGCCCCGTCGTCACTCCGTCAAATCAAGAGATCTCATTCTTCCCCATGTGAGACCACTCACCTTTGACCATTAATAATAAGTAAGAAAAATCAATATCAATTCAAGCCCTTAACAAACCAGCATAGGCCTTTTATATATATATATATATATATATATATATATATATATATATATATATATATATATATATATATATATATATATATATATATATATATACACGCACTCACACACACACTAAATTCCACTGGCAGGGCTTCAATAGAAATCACCATGTTTTCTTTGCTGTGCAGAGGGGTCGGATGATGCCCATCTTGACAGAGCTAGTTAACTCCAAGAATGGTGGTGAGAGTCGGCTTTTCATTAAATATGAGCAGATGTGAAATTTAGAGTGTTTGACAATTAGAAATGGCAGCAGCAGGGCCCTGGAATCAAAGTGAGGTCAGATTGGTAGATCAGATTACCTCTCTTACATTCTTTAGTTGTTCAGAAAATCATTTTGAATTAGTGTCAGTGGAGCCATGATGAGTTTTGCCCTTTGTCTTTTATGCTAGAACTGTATTGTTTCCCAAGACACTCATTAAAGGTCATTATACTATTACAGGGCTTGCTTTGGTCATGGTTTCCCCAGTTGAGCTGGTGTGCTTCTAAGATTGCTTAATGTGTTTTTCATTTTTATTTTAATTTTATTTTATTTGTACTTTATTATAAAAGCAGGCTTTCCATTTTCAAGGTAAATAAAATCAGAGACCATTGTCTGTCGTGTCTTCAAACAGTGAATAACGATTATAAGAATTAACGGTGTTTATAGGGATCTGGTGCTAAGTAGAAGCTTATGGCTGTATCAAGTTACGTATTCATTGATGTACATGGGATTTTTGTATGCTAATTGTATGCCCTTGTAGAGGAAGTGGAGTTTACAGTATATGTTGCACTGTAAGTGAAAGAGATTATTTCTCTGTGTATTTACTAGATTGAATTTTACTGAACTTTCAGTTTATGAAAATCACATTTTGATTAGCTATAAATGCACCAACATCTCTTTTGGCATTGGTGGCAACCGTCCAAAAGAAAAGAGGTGTTTTTTGGAAATGTAGGGCGATATAAGGTGAGCAGCAGTTTTTTGTTTTTGTGTTTTAACTGCATTTTGTAGATAGACACAATACACAGCAATTCAGTGTTGCTTCCAAGTCTTGCTTTGGAGATGCAGCAACACTGAGGTGAAGAGTGGTACCTGGAAACCTGGGCTAATTCAAAAGGAAGAAACCACTTCTTTGATGGAACAAGACCACATGAGACCTGTGCTTAACAGACTGCGGCAACTGCACGGTGATGTTCACAGAATTAGTTACTATGTACAAAGTCCTGAATGGAAGAGGCACAGATTAACTTAAGAACCACCTCACTACCTCCAAATCATAGTATGACTGATATTCCTCAGAAATTGATGGTCCAAGAGTAAAGGTTTACTGCTCTGCTCTAATCTATGTAGGTTATTTTACCATGCCCATCTTCATGGTATCTAGGCTTGCAGGTGCTCAAGGAAGGGCATTCATGGAAGTGGGTCGATATCTGTGTAATTCCCTTCCTCAGGAAATACACTTCAGCATGCACCTGGCTATGTTTAGAAACATTTGTGTGATGGCGGCAATCTTGGCCACCATCATGGATTGGGGACCTACAGAGAAAAGCATGGGTCTTGGCATCTTGAACTAAAGAGCCAGGCTCTGTAACTGGGGTTGTAACAGATTAACATCTTCTGTGGATCAGGCACAAAGACGAACACGTATTGACCAGTGGGTTATAGTTAGAAGATGCATGTCTTTGCCTAGGTTTACCAAACTGATTAAACTTTGAAATCCTGGGTTCCTAACTGACTGGTTAGATTAAAAGCTGCGGGCAGTAAGAAAGAGGCATAGTTTTTTGTTCCTCTTATTTGGAATGTTAATGATTCAGTGACTTCTAAATGAGTGCACATATCATTGCATGGGAGCAGCTGCTGTCTGCTTTCCATGTTAAAAGGTGGGACTTGATGCCTAAAATCCACAGTTCCTTGTCTGCTGCCATTTCACCCATAAAACAGCTTAAGGACAGAAATACCTGCTCTCGTGGAGGGCTAGGAGCCATGCTGGCCTGTGCTTGCTGTGACATGGAGCATGCTACAGAGGTAGCATGGTTATTTCATTCTATAATGGCAATGGATTCCCTTGCTAGATACTAATGTATACCCCCTCTGTAGCATGGAAAAGCTATGGTTTGAGGAGTTAGTGCTGCTCAAGGTAGCCGTAACTTGTGATCCAGATTTCATGTAACTTACATTGTTCTGAAGAGGAATATGCCGGATACTATGCTGTTCTCCAGACTCCTTCTCCAGCTGTGTGCGCTTCACTACAGCCACAGAAGGGATAGAGGTGCATGTGCTGTTGGGGATACTAGTACTATTATTATTGTTACCCCATAGACGCCTTTCCCGTCCACATGGCCCAGTGACCCGCTCTTTGCTCATGCTGTCTCCTCTCTGTGTTGCACAAAAAGCAGACTGTATGCCATCAGTGTATTGGGAAAGGAGAGGCTGAGGGGGAAAATTGATGGGATCTGTTGAAGGAGGAAAGATGGATTTGTTTTAGATCCCCCAGGATATGCTTGTTAGGTGTTAAGTAAGTGATTATGATAAGATGGGTATGTTTTTCTAACTCAGTTTTATGAAATGACCCAACCTTTCTGTGTTGGAGGATGTTAGTGTTAGCCTGTTCTATCCTGACATTCCTTTAATGAGACTAATATAAAAGGACAATTAAAATGAGGGCATAGTGACACAATAAAAAGCTTATTAATTCAAACCCAGAGAGAAGACAAATCATGCAGTGTTTGTCATGAACATCCAACATTTGTGAAGTAACCCAGTGAACCACTCTGTGGGGAGGAAATTGACTTACATAAAGCTATTTTCAAAAAAATTATTCCTTCCTCCAGTGGGACAAATTTTTCCTTCAGTTACTATTGAAATTGACAGAGTTATTTTGGATCTATTCTTGTGTAACTGAGGGCCAAAATGTGTGTGATGTTTCTCCTAGATAAATCTACAGGATTGTATACATCTTCTTCAAAAATCCTAGAAATAATTTAAAAACATACTTATGTATGTTATAATAAGCACTCAATTTTACCAAGGAAATAATCAATATTAAATAACATAGATATGCTAAAAAGTCCAGCACAATAAAAATCAAGGCACCATACAGAACAGCATCTTAAATGTAATCTTTAGTGCTACTGGATAATAAAACCAATTTATTTTCATTAGCTCTATGCACAGACTAAGCTACTGTCAACAAAGCTGATGTCACCTAAATGCCCTTTTAAGTATGCAAAACAAGACAATGGAAAGAAATGACACACAGGGAAAATACTTATGTAGATCCCAGGGCTGTTCTGTTCTATGTAGGTTCTTATACTATGCTCCTCACTGTGGCATCTGAGTTGGTAGGTGCTGGAGGCAGGGCATTCTTGATAGTAGTCCCAGGCCCCTGGAGTTCTCTCAAACCACAGAACCAGTTTCCATGAGATGTATTTTTCAGACAAAGAAGAACCCCATAATTACTCCTTGGTTTTATGCTTAAGCTTATTTGTTGTTGTTGTTGTTGTTTTGGGAGTGGGAGGGAGTGATTTGTATATTTTTGTAAGCTGTCATGCAGTACTGCCTGCAGCTTCCCCGATTGATAGAGTTTTAACCATCATTCCAGAGCTGAATGTTGGAACAACGATTTCTCTGAACCAGTTCTTGGCCGAGTTGTCTGCACCTCTGTCAGATGCTAGACATTTGCACTTACTGCTGATGAGTAATCCTCTCACCACTGCCTCAGTATATTTCCTCCCTCACTAACTTCCTAATATATAGCTAGAGGTACATACAGACATTGAAATATTTTCTTTCTGGTCACTGGTCCAGTGCTTGGAATGGTATACTGTTCCTGAAAGTGTATCTAACTCTGCGATGATGACGAGGCTTTGAACTTTAGAATCATATCAATCAGTCTGCCATCTTCTGTCCCTCTTCATTCACAAGATTTTAGTGGCACTGAAAACAAAAGCTGGAGCTAAAATCTTGAAACTACATAGTCTGAAATGTTTTGGAGATATGAGATATTCAATACAAAAGTCATACCAGAATTAAAGTAGGAAGTAAAAGCAGGATGGTGCTCAGAATGAAGTGATTATGTAGGGCCTGCTTTCTCAAGGTTAGGAATGTTTAGGCAGAGCAGTGTGAATGCTTTCAGGCAAAACCAGTGGTTGTAAAGAATTATTTAGTATCAGTGATCAGAAGGGAAAATAATTCCAGCCCTGTATATTCTATATTGTGTGGATTTGTTTATAAGAGAGAGTGAGTGCAAAAGGGAGAAGACACTGCTGCTCTGAAGTTTTTGTTCCTCTTTTAAGAGCAAATAGTTTCTGGCCATATGTGTGCATGTTTGAAAGAGGGATGTGAAAGAGTGCATGTGAGCGAGTCTGTTGATGCACATGTACAAGAAGTTCAGCATTTGTGTGGCCTAGAGCATTCATTTCTAGCTCATGGGTTAGCTGACCTTAAAATTATCATTGATCCCTCAGTCTAGCAGTGTTTTTTCATCCCTGGACCAATCTTGGATATATACTGTATGAACTAAACCTTGGACCAGTGTGATCTTTGTTCCTTGCACACTATATGCAGTGTGTGTGTGTGTGTGTGTGCGCGCGCACGCAGTGCATATGTTCAGATAAATAAGAATTAGAAGTTTAAAATCATATAGCGTGCTGTCTCTAAAGTTTAGCAACAGAGTTTAGCTCTCTCACCACACTTTGCTCTCATCCATCTCTGTGTAAAGGATATTATCCAACAGTTTAAATATTACTTGTTACTTTAGACTAATTACAATAGAAAAAAGTAAGATGAAACAATATTTTTCAAATATCTGACTTCCAGTACACAGTCAGTGTTGGATTCTCATAAAGATGGAAAACAAATCCTTTTTATAGGTGCATATTTAAATTTAAACCTATGCAATGCTAAATGATTTGGCTTTCCGTTCATTTGGGGATAATATGAGGATATAGATTAATAGTGATTTATAGAAATGCAGGAGCAGAAAAAAACAACAACCCAGCTGTTCCTTGTCAACCAGTAGAATAGTAAAAGCAAGACAACCTGACTAGTTGTTCTACATGACCAGAATATATGAATAATGAAGCAGATGCCTTTTCAAATGAGTTTTGTGGTGCAGTGTTTACCAGTGGGCTGGTGTGAGGGTGCTCTGCCTGACTCGTGATGTCTGTGCAGCAAAAAAATACATACAGTAGCTTCAACACAAGACTCAGGCACTGCTAAGTTTAGCAGCAAATCTTTATTCGAAGACTTGAGAGGGGGAAAAAGAGACCAAGAAGTCTTTTTAAATTCCTTTAGGCCTTTCCATTGGGTAGTGTTTCTTACCAGGGTCACAGAGAAGTGACTAGTGAGGGGCTTGCCTTGATGGGGACAAGCTAGGAAAGATGCTGTCTGCATCCTGTGGAGTGAGTTTAGCAGAGGACCTTATGCAAGGTGACATGGAAATTATGTTTGCATTTTTATTTCCTGAGTGTGGCTGGTTGTCATGAAACTCACCCTGACAGTTTCTTACCACCAGGCAGCAGATTCTTCCTGTTACCTCCTTGGTGTAGGACAGATGCTAGCCAGTTAGCTCTCCGTCTCTCCTGCTTCTGAGCTATCTCAAGCGACAGATGCCAGGGCCAGCTTGGTTTCCACTTGAGCATTTCTGTCATAGCCCTGCCTTGAGCCCAAAATCTGACCTTTACTATATAAAATAAAGTACTTATGAACAAGCAGAGGCTTGATCCAGAGGAGGCTTAGAGCAAATGTCAAGTCAGTCTTCTGCCTCCTTGTTCCACCTGCATTAGGAACCTAGCTTAGACCCTAGACTAGAGCGTTGAATGCCTTAGGCTTTATGGGTCTAAAGAGACATAACTTATTAACAAAGAGTTATTAAATTTTTATCAGTTTTACAACACAATGTAAATGTCTCATCTGAATCCACACTGTATTCATTATCATTTAAAACGTTAATTAAGTCAAAGTTGCATTTAATTTAGTTCTAAATGTGCCTTTGGGAGGAAGCTTTTAGAAACAGCTGCAGGATTGAGAAGCACATCGATACTGGGAAGTTCTTAGTTCCACTTTCAGGATAGGTGCCCAACTTGATTACCATTTTGTGTCTGAAACTAATTTGTTGTGATGTGATTGGGCATGGTCTTAGGTTAATATTGGACCAAAATCAGTGGAAAACTATTCCATAAAACCTTACGCTGGTCACAGAGACACTTTATAGTCTGTTCTTGCCCTCCTTTCAAATTGTCTTCAAATCCAATTGAACATTTAATCTATAATGACTGCATTCCTAATATATTATAATACTTTGCCACATGATGCAGCTGTCATCGGTTGAGTATTTTCCTACTCTTAGGAAAGATTTAAAAATGTATTTGCATAGATTCAGAATGTTTTCAATCAAATATATAGGAAAACACATCTCTTGGCCCTGAGTCTTCCAAATTGTGCTTGAAGTGCAATGCATTGTGGTCAAAATCCAGTACAGAATGGAATATGGTGCAGTATAACAAACTAAAAGGAAAGCCATCTAAATCAGAATAATAAACAAACATGCATGTATTTGCTAATGTATTTAGTACTGATAATGCAAAATGCCTCTTTGTATCGTACTGACTGCGTCAAACGCATATCAACACTGGAATTAAAAGTATAGATCTCTGAAGAAAATAGTTAAAAAATCATCTGTAGTTTTTAGTCCCTTTTGAACTCTAATTGAAATACAGAACATCTTTCCTGTGAAAGAACTGCCACCAGAAATCTTAGAAAACCTTATAGCTTTTCTGAGCTTTGTCATGCAATTTCCTTTGTTTGTTCTTGTCCAAAAGATTTTGTCCGCATTAAATGTATCACCATTTGCATTGCAATGTGCGTGGCATTATCTGTATTCTCTAAACTCCAGTGGTGATGTGTGTTGTCTAACATAGTTGGTACAATATGGAGAGGCATTTTGCATTACGGTAGCTATGCTACTAGAGAAAACAATGGCAACCAGAAGCAAAAGTTATCTCCTGTTAATGTACCATGAGATCATTGGTCTTGCACTGCTTTTAGCAAACCATTTACAGAACAGATTAGCATTTGTCATTTATTTCTGCTCTCAGTTCCTTTTATAATTAGCCTCTTCCTTAAATAGTATGTATTTGAGGAGACGTCTTCCTCAGACTTTTGATAATGATAGTAGCTGTGACGTGAATCACAACTTAGAAATCAAGTAAAATATTAGCTTAGCTGGTAAATCCTCATGGGCTGCTAAAACTAAGATTCTTCTATCAAAGAATAAATGCACTGCTACATTATAAAGGATGGTTCCCTCCTATCTGTAAGTAACATTCAGATTCACTCCCACAAACCTATACCTTACCGGTAAATTTATTTCTCCCCTAATTGTTTTTATTGACACTGATGTAATACCATGGGAACGATTCCTGATGTTCTCATGTGTGAGTGAGAGAGAGATGGGGCTCATTTGATGTGAATTGGTGAGAATATTGGTGGACGGGGTAGAAAGTGTCAATTGCTCTCGTTTGGCATACAAAGAATAAACTGACATGCTCAGAGGGCAGAGCGGTGGGGTGAGATGCACATCAGTGCAGAGCAGGCTGTACTTTGCTGGCTTCCACATCCAGTTAGTATTTTGAAATGTGTGAAATAATTCCCAGAATCTTCAAAGGGCCTTGTAATAACTGTGGAGTTTACACAAGCTAGTGGAATTGGTGTTGTATCCATTCTTCTATCAGTTTTTCTTAGTAAAAACTATCCAACCAAAATCTCTGAAAAAAAGAAGGTATATCCCTGCCCTGAAAAGCTTACAATTAAGGAACTGACTATTAACAATGTTTTACAGGAACTTATGTACTGTGTACACATTTACTTTAATATCTGCTAGCAAAATACCTTCTGTATTATAAAATCCAAAGATTGCCCCTTTGGTATCAAATGCTATCTTTGTCTGGCCCTGCTCTCAATGTCTTCTCACTTTGACTGTGAACAAAGAGCGAATCAACAAGTTTTTCACTATTTGGGAAAGAGCAGACTTGTGCTAAATCCACATTTTATTTGATTTTATATTTTTGGGTGCAGGATGTTTTTGAGTATTCCACACAGAATTGTTCATCCTATTATGTGATTTCAAATGATTTGTTATTTAAACTGACTAGTTACTGTTGCACTGTAACATGAATTTTTGCTTGATTTTTTTTATGCAAAAGCCAGCTCTGCGCAAATATGAACCTATTTTTGCTTTTTAAAAGGCCTGATTTTGCTCAAAAACTGGCCCTTGAAAATGGGCCCATTTGGCTCCAAATATTTGCATGCCAAAGAAAAAGTTTCTTTGAAAATATGTAATCTTTAAATTTTAGGCATTTAATTACAAATACTTTGCACAACTCTAGTCAGTAGTACTTCTGGCTCTGGTAACAGGGTATGCCTTATTGTTTCTTTCATTCAGTTGTAAGCAGTATCTCTCTCTGGAGACAGGATGAGGAACAAACCACATGTCACTTATTAGTCACTTTGCTAAATGCCCCCACTGAAAGGTTGCTCAGATACAAAGGTGATAAGTGCAATATAAGAACGTACATAGAATAGAATAGTCTAATCACATCTACTCAGCAATATCCTTCCTGGCAATTCACCATTGCCCTGCACTTTGTCTGGCAAACCACTTACACTGCTTTGAACTGGTGTAAATGACTACAAAACTTGGAGGGCAAAGGTGAATCAAGCCCAAGGTCTAAAAGGGATTTGCTTGGTCTTATATGATTCCATATTTCTTTACCTGCTATCACTGTGACATTCTATATGATGAAATACTGTTATTCTTATGACTAACTGGCACTGGCCCCTTCAGCATGTTTTTGATGTGTTTATCAGTCTGGTGCATCCATGATTTACTGTCCCTGATCCAAAATACACCTGCAATCCTTAGTACTCCCTTAGCTGGGCTAAACATAAATTTGTTGCTTTCCTTAAAAAGGAACTATCATTTTAATTCTTGCATAAGAGCTCCCTCCCCGACCCCATGGTCTTTACTGCAGTTTCTTCTTTGGTACTCAATTCTTTTTACTCCGTGAGTGCTTCCAGTTATCACCAGCCCATACTGCCCTCTTCTTCTCCCCCTGCATTTTGGCTTTCCTGTCCAGCAGAACCATCACTGAAGAGATGAAGCATACCTATTTCTATCCTGGATAGCATGGTGACAAATTGTCACCTTTGCTATGGTTGCGGATCCCAGCCTGTGGTGTAGATAATCAGCATATCGAGTCATTCTCTCATTATAGTGGTATTATACCTTCAGATTTGTCTTGCTAGGTGGTACTATCATGACTTTTCCGGTTGTAATCCCAAACACATTCTCTTCCAATGGCGTGAAGATTAAATGTTCAGTCTTTGGATTCTGGATTTCTAGTGTTTCCATCTCTAGGACCAGATCAAGATCTGAAGCTTATTTTGATTGATGGCTTGATTCCTTTTGATACTGCAGTTCACTCATCCACGGTTGTACTGAGCACTCTCCTCCTCCCAAATAGGTCAGCAGCTGGTTTTGAGTCAATACATCTCTAGTCATAGGCATTTCTTGAGGAAATGCATAAGCAGAAGCTTTAGGCTTACGCAGCCTGCTCCAAGGTCCCACATATCCCTTACAGAATATTGATATCCTTAAGGTTCTGCCCACAAGGAATTATAAAGTCTATACGTCTACAAAGTAGTTTTTATCCATCTTCAGCACATGATTCTTTGGTCTTCCCTCTTCCACCTCATCTAACAGGAGCAAATAAATACCTCAGAGCTAGAACGCCAAGCAACTTGCTCTTGGAAGATGTCTTCCTTGACAGCTGTCAGTGTCCCTTGAGAGTTGGATTTCTGGATGCTTTTGGAATCTCACTCTCAAAAAATCAGGCAGCAACACTCTAAACCTATTGGCATCCTATGGCGTTTGCGTTTACTTTTAGGGAGAAACCCTACCCACAAATCTCATTAAAGCTAGCATAGTCCCTGTCTTTGTGTTGGAAACAGCTGCTGCTTCTCCCTCTTGACTCTGTTGGCCTCCTGATCCCGCTGAAATCAGTAGGAAAATTCCCATTCACTTCAGTGGGAGCAAGATCAGGACCTATGTAATGGCCAAAGATCTTATAGGGCTTCCTCATAGACTTCTGTTGTGTTGGTTTGGTCAGTCGTCTTTTCCCCATCTTGTGCTGCCTGCTCTGAAAATGAGTGTTTCTAATTTTGAATACTCAGATACCTAACTCTCAGTGCTTACAGACCATATGGGCCTTTTCTAGCAGCTGTAATACTGAGAACTGAAGTGTTCTTTTAGGCTCTGTCTAGACAGCCTGAGCTGCTAATTCAGTTCCATGGCAATCCTGAGCCCTGCCACAGTTCCACCCCCCACCCCCACCCCAAGCCCTTTTCCTCTTCCGCTCTTTCAGTGCCTTGTTTTCAGCTTGGCCATACTACCACCTTGTCTCCTTCACTTCCTGATGCTCTTGGCCAAACTCTCACCCCAACCTGGTTAATGAAAACAAACTCTGTTCCATGTAACACACATCTTTAATGAACTTTCCTTCCTGAATCTGCTCCTTTTGAAGAGATGTGACTTGGCCAGATAGTCCCACTCATGCCCATGGCCAGTGTCAAATAAGCAGGTTTGAGTTCCTTGCATAACTGCAATAACAAAAGAAAAATAATAATCCATTCTAATATTGTACTTTGGCAGTGGTTTCAGTATTATATTGTTTTTTGCTGTTTGCCATATAGAGATATGATCTCCATATTATAAAATTATAGTTAGCTTCCCATTAGATATATGTGAAATGACGTCTATTTCCTTCATGTACCAACACTAAGTAGTCTGGTCCTACCCTCTGAAGGTACTAGAGTGTTACCAGTGTAATATTTTTGTTAGAGATCTAATCAGTGGGAATGTATAACAGTAATTTGTTATTTCACAGAGGCATCTTGATTCTATTTTGTTTTTGTACGAAAAATATGATCCCTGCTACACACATCCATCCTTTAGAGTACTTTTTCTGTTAGAGATCAAATCACCGTTGTAAGTAATGTTGTCATTAGTTATCACCACTAGATTTCTTAGCTTACACTTTATTTTCCACTCTTAAGAAATTGTGAGCCTTTGCTCCCCCGCAACAATCAATTGTAGCCGAACTACTGTATGCTTTGGCAGATGTTTTAGCATTAATTCTTTGTGCAGTTGCTTTTGCAGCTATAATCGGAGTTAGCTAGCACATATCCATTTCTTATTATTATTGTGTTACTTTGCCTCCTCTCTTTTGCCATCGTTTACCTAAAAATGACATACAGAACTTCTCTAATACTCCATATCAGTGAATTATGTTCCAGCTCTATTCTGTTGATTGCCATTTTTTACTATGATTTTATAGATTTAATCTTAGTTATGTGTTTCTTGGGTGTTCATTATATTAGTAAATTTACTAAATGACGCTTCTATTTTAGGTGTGTTTGTTTAGAAGACAACATAACTTCATAATGCTGAGATCTGTAAAATATATCACTGGAATCACTAATAAAGAGAGTGCTCTTTCTTAGGGGTATATTTTACTGATTTCTTCATGTCGTCAACTGTATTTAACTTTATTTCTGTAAGCAATCAAGTCAACATATATAATAGGCTATTGATGCAACATGATCATTCCTTTTGATTTATTTGGATGTTTACTCAATGACTTATGGTGTTTTACATATTAGAATTGGTCTGTCAACAATTAACATTCACTGCTTATGAAAGCCATACTTCAGGTAATGGAGTATTATTAAACTGCAACCAATGTGCTAGAAATCTGTCTTCTGATAATAAAATTTCTATGTATAACAGCAGCTGAGAAATACCGCTATATATTTATGCATAGATCCCAGGATAGCTGGGGAGTAAAACCACAGAGGGGCTTGAAACTCAGTACAACCAGCAGATGGGGCTGCTAGCTTACAAATAAAACAGCAACTGAGAAGGACCCAAGATCCTGTAAGTTTTTTTTTTAGAAAATTGTTTGAGAAAAACAATTTCTAATATTTCAGATGCTGCTTGGCAATTGTATAAAAGTATGCACCAGTTGAATATATATTCAATATATGTATATGTACATACAACAACAAGCCTATATGTATTATATAAACATGTGTACAGAAGCTTACACTTGGCTAATATATGTTTATGAAAAACACATATTATCCACACATGATTAAGAAAAAAATTATTAAGTCCTACATCCCAAAAGAGTGTTGCAGCTCAGCCTGAGAGAGCCCTGGGGTCGTTGAGTTTGATCTTGCCCTATTCCACTCAAAGGGAGTTTTTCCATTGACTTGAATAAGAACAGGATCCTAATGAGAAAGTCAGAGTGAAGTGTCAGGAAGCGTTCCTTAGCTCTTGTTGCTGATATGAACCATAGCATGGGAGTCTCTGTAAGATGTATACATTTATCTGCCCTTCAATATGGCAACAAGGAGCTGCAGAAGGGGAAGGAAAAATTTGGGGCGGGAAACAAGTTAAAGGCAAAATCAGAGACTCAGAAAGGGGCACTGGGAAACATTGAGGCAAGAACCTAGGCAGGGTTCTCTAAATAGAGATGTTTGAAAACAGACTAGACAAAGCCCTGAGAAATAGAGAAATTTTCATAAGTGCCTAAGGGACATAGGAGCACAAACCCATAATTCCCTTAAGTTCTCTTGAAACTTCCCATATTGAATGGTCTTGTACTGGCAAGAAGATGGTAAGATAGTTTAATAGGACTTATCCATTAAATTTGTTAAGGAAAACCCCCTCAGCACAAACATGTTAAAGCATTCTTTAAATGAGGACTGAAATAATTGGAGTAAAGAAAAGGTTATTTCCTCAGTTTATAAATTCCAGAAGATATTGATTGGAATTTTACTGGAAATGTATATTTTAAAAAATAGATAAAAATTGGCACTTGGCACCGGAAAACAAAGTAATGACTCTAATTAGGTTTCTCTAGGGTGAAATCTACACTTCCCATTGCTCTTAGAAAGGAAACAATTTCATCCAGTGTCTAGATTAGATTTATAGGACTCTGCTATGAAGAAGTAAGATGTGAATATTACAGAATCCCTTGCCTATGCACTACATAACCTTCTTTCCTGTCAAATGTGCTATACACAATAAACACAAGATTTCTCAATCTAGAGGAGGAAAGCAACCACCAAGGGCCCTGTTCTCATTTTTACTATAGTACTCAGCATACAAGTACATTATATTTTTCCCACTGAACTTTAATGCAGCTGGAAGCATGCAAACAGTTAACTACACCACAGGCTCTGTTGTGGGTGTGGCTTAGGAGACTCATTTTAAATATAGGCTACTCTTTGTTTGGTTTTAGACCATGTAGGAACTGCACTGTTCTTAACAGTGATTGATCACTCTGCAGTGTATTCAGCCACACAGGGGCAACCTCCATTAGTGTGTAGTTCACAAAAACAACAGGACAGATTCCTACTACAGTTTGACAAAATGACATAATTGTAGTCTATTCTTTCTAATGCTGCTACTTCTTCCTCCATGTCCTCTGTAACTGGTGTCAAAACCCGCTCTCAGGCAGTAGGTCAAAGAGTGCTATGCTTTGGCTTACAACATATTAAGACAAGGACAATCTGTACCAATGCATCGAGCCCAGAACTATGGGTGTGGAAAAGCTTAACGCTACAGTTTGCTCTGTGATACTACTCTTAAGAAGGGACCCAAAAAAGACATGGCTTTTGGCTTAATATGTTTCACCTTAAAGGAACTGTCGGAGGACCACTCAAAAAGGAATGGCAATTTCCTTTCTAGATACTGTATGTTTATTCAAGAAGAAAAGCATAGAAGTAAAACATCATATTTATATTGTTTTGTATTAAGAAGAAACCTCTGTTTATCCAGTACATCAAAGAAATTGACCAGTATCAACTTATCCTTATCACACATTCTTTTCAAGTGCATTTCATCTCAAGGTACTTCACAAAGAGGGGTATTAATATGACTATATATAGGGAAATTGAGGTACAGAGAAATTACTTACTTCCGTGGGAGATATGAGTGCTCAGCACAACTGAACATCAGGGCCTATGGGACCTGATCAAGTTCTCATAATAAATCAGTGTTATAGTTGCAACTAAAACCCCAGATCTCTCAACTTCCGATCACCAACTTGTAACCATTAGACCATCAAACATCCCATATCGAAAGGGTAACCCATGATGCTGTCCAGGTCAGGCTGTGAGCGATCCACTTGCAGATTTCTCTCTCTCACTTTGGTCCTTCCTATCATTTAAGGTACCAGGATAATAAGACCCTATACAACACCAGTGTGTAAAATCTATTTGAGCGGATACTTACTCCCAACATATCTGATTGGAGAATTTGTGTTTCTGCATTATCTAGCTGCAGTGCCTTCTGTGCTTCTCTTCATTGTACTAGTCCTCTCAAAGGAGGTAGACCTGGAACAGAATAACTGTAGGCGTTGAGGGAGTTCTATTCTAAACCCTGGAACTTTGGCCCTTGTCTAATCCTTCTTTCCCCATCCCTATCTTAAAAGTCTTGGAATAAAAGCTCCTTTTTCAGACCCCAGTGATACTTCATATAGCCAGGATGTGTGGAGAGGTCAAGTGGACTGTTAAATCGAAAGAGGAAAATATCGTCTGGTGGGTTTTTTTTAACTTTTCATTCAGCAGTTTGCCAGTAACTGTTTAATGGCTTGAATAAAAAGAGTGAATAGTAAATTGAGACAGCAGTGTGGAATGGGGATCTGAAAAACGGAGCTAAATGAATGGGAAGGACTAAAATCTGAACCACAAATATGTACAAGGTTCAGGAGAACCATAAATAAACCTGACTATAAATTAAAATTTGATTATGGATTTCACAAATTAGCTCTTACTTTTCACTGTGTGGGAGCACAGTGATGTACAACATGGCGCTGCTGTATGCAGTAACCATGTCAGAACATACCATTTGCCATACAAGGCCCATCAAATCTGGTGTCCTTCCTCCGGCGTTGTCCTATACCCGAAGTCTATATAGGCACCTAAGCAGTTGTGCAATGCTGTGCATGTAGGTAAAGCTTTCTTCCTGTCCCGTTTCATCAGCTCGCTCCTTGAAGCATGAAATATGAACAGCTTAATGCTCCAGATCTAAAGCCTACTAAGGTCAATAAAAAAAATTTCTGTGATTTCCATGGGCTTTAATATGAACAGCCTTAACCTAGTTCCTCACTTTGCTTTGCTGACATTATGGTCATAGAGAGTAGGAGTGATAACAACAGGTATCTGTGGGAAAGCACTGATAACATGCTGCCCTTGGATTAAACTGGAAAAGCAAGGAAAAATCAAAGCTCTACAGTTCCCTCAGAGGGTTACTGTACCCCTAAAGAAATATCTTAAAGGCTGTATGCAGTGTAAAATCTCAGCCTGGCCTTCTTTTTATCAAAAGACTAAGGTTAAACCAAGTGTCTTTGCAGCATATCGTTCATTGTGCCAAAGTATGTACCTGCCTTACCCTAAAAGCCCATATATTTTAACTTTATCTTGGTTTAATAGAAGATCAGAGCAGCCATCTATAATACATAACAGGATTCCACCGACCAGCATTTCGCACCTTGTGTTAACTGCTTATATAGAGCATTCAAGAAAAAAAAAAGAAAAACAAAAGAAGAAAGAAATCTAGCTCTCGTACAATCACTTTAATGCTGTGAGAATTAGAAGAGGCAAGACCACTGTAGTGTTAATACAAAATTTAAACAGCAGATGCCTGCTTAAAAAGAAAAATTGGAGTGATTCATTTGGAGGTCAATCAATTTTATATACTTTTAGTCAAAAGATAAAAGCCTCCAAAAAACTCCCGAATGACTGGCTCCTTGGGTCTTGTTATTTCATAGAGAATACCTTATACAAAGGTTCAAAGTGCATTCAGTATTTCCAGCCATTTGTAAAACATAGAGAACCCTTATGTGCCTGACATTCTTGGATCTTTATGTTTTCTTATCTTCTTGCACATGGCACAAACTGAAACTGACTGCCACTGAGCCTCACCTGCTTTTATATTGGCAGCAATATGCATGATATCAGTTTCCTTTTACACAAACAAACAAAAAATTAAATGCATCTCCTTGAATTTTGAAGGCACGTAGGCAACAAGTCTGCAATCCTTTCCTTTGATTCAGAATTACCATTTCAGACACCAAACAAATACTGCTCTGCAGTTTTCTGAAATTAATATTCTTGTATCTAGTCAGGCACCATTGCCTTGTAGTCTAGTCAATGATTTCATTGCATATGCTACTGAAAAAAATCAAGCCATAATTATAAATTCATAAAATAAATAATTCATTGGTATAAAATGATTTTTAAAGGGATTTAATAAGATTTATTTTCCAGACAAATAACACAAATGTCCTGATTAAACCATGTTTCAGTGTATGTTAAACTCCAACCCAAACTGATTGGGTACATTTTCTTTTTTGAAACTACCTTTGATAAGAAATACATTACAAACTCATCAGTTTAGCTTACTGTTAACAAAGAGACAGCAGCCGTCTGGATTATTCTAGATCCGCAGTGAAACTGCCACACTACGTACGCTCAAACTAAAGCTGTGCAAGTTTGACAAGGGGCAGATGAATCCAGGAGTTATTGTGCAGGGGTTTAAGTCTATGCGGCAGCTGACGGTTGAAATAATCATCTATACATTGCTCTGAGCTAGCTGGGGAAAGGTTGAAGCTGTATATTTTCAACATATCTAGTCTAATGGTTAATCTGTTGTCTTGTACAGGGGGTGCTGGGTGGAATCACAGCAATAGCTGACAGTTTGGAGGAATTGCAGTGGGTATCTTCGGTTGCCTGATTCACAAAGTGGTAGGTAGAAATATAAACAGGCTTGCAATTGAAAGAGGGAAGTCATGTTCACTGTCACTCAGACCAAAAGAATTTTGGTACGCAGAAGCTCAATCAAAATATTGATTATTTGCATTCAGCAATAGGGAGTTCCATGTCATTGTATTCTACCACCCCAGGAGTTTGGGGTACATAAAGCATGTACATCAAGCATGCCAGAATACAGAAGAACAGCAGTTGCTGTGATTGGTGATAAATGGAGAAGTTGCTTAACAGAAAGAGAAAAGGAAAGTTGAAGGGGGGAAAAATCAACTAGTTATTCAAACCAACGATTGGTAGACTGCTAAAAACTCCTTGTACTTCAAGTGCTGATGTGGTTTCTCTGTAGAGTGATGTAGTATCACCCTTTACAGAGATTAAGAGGATGTAGTATGGGTTAGAATGAAACCAAAAATGAGGTATCTGCAAAGTATCTGATAGCTGTGAGGGAAAATGCTATGTTAGATTCTGATGAAGCAATGGTATTGAAAGCCTAACAATTCCAATTGATCGTTTTATTTTATTTTTTTGGTATTGTTCTGGTTTGTCGTCGTCCTCTTCTTTTAAACACGTCTTTATCTCCCCTTCCAGGCAAATCACACTGAAGCCAGATCCAGCCATTTCTCTGAAAGAACTGTACTGGTATTCTGCCTTGTTACATTTAAATTAAAGTTAAGAATAAAACAGAAAGTGCCGTGGGCATGAAATTAAGCACATGGGTTGTTTTTTTTTAAATGTTCAGTATTTGCTGGTTATTGTTCAAATTAATTTGGTTATAACAAATATAATGTATAGAAATAGAACAAGTAAATCTGCAGATATGATTTGATAATATAGTCTTTAGGCAAAACCTTGTATTTTCTTCCCAGGGTGCAGCTTGGCTGAGACCTTTTGTGGGGCTGCATGTTACTATCTTGAAAATAAACCTCTGTATAAATCAGTTTTGATCCCTTGACATTTGATAGTCATTATTACCATTTAAGATAATGCTAATAGGATTTCTGGCCAAGAGACATACAGTGGTTTTCACTAAATAGACATTTGCCTACAGTTACCACACAGAGGTATTAGAGATGCTAGTTTCTTATGCTTAGATTAGGAAATATCACACTATCTAATCCTGAGTGTGGTAAAGGTTGACTGACTTGTGGTGACCACTCTGTATATCCCAGTTTTATCTTCCCATTTTCTCTCATCCACTGCCCCTCTGACTGCAACCCTCAATAATCCATTGATCTTCTCTACAAAAGACTGATTTATGGATCCATGGCAAAGGCCCTGTGCTCTAATAATTAACAATACAGATGCGGTGGTCATTATCAGAGATGGAGATTTGACTTTTAGCACTAAAATCACAGGGCTCTACAATTTGAGCTAATTTGGCTGTGAGTGCAAGGGGGTTGTTCTTTAATTCAAATGGTAGAGTCGTTGGGGCTAACCACAAAATAAAGACTGGATCGCATATACACTACACTGGATGATGTTAGCTTGAAAATTATGCAGTGTTTCAGAGAAGAAAGTGCCCCAACAAAAATAGGTTGGGTGCCAAGCCTGCTGAAGCGCAGAAGTTCTGTAATGACATATTTAGCTCTATATCATTAACAGTGATATTTTCCCCATATGTGTGTCACATCAAAATCAGTATCACATCCATGCAATAGGTCAAACACCCTAGCCAGATAAAAAATGAAGTATGTAAATAAGAGATTTCAGCTTTTATTGTACAGTAGGGCACATTTTAAAACATATGTGCTTAATTCATGCACATAGAAGTATTTTTATGAGCATACGGAGGTACTTACATGTGCAAACTATGGAATTGCATATGTAAAACTTAATTATGTGTGCAGCTGTAATTAGCCATGAGGCTCAAATATATACTTTGTGCACAAACTTGCTTCTTTATGCTTGTACATGTATTTCAATATGTAAATTAGGTACCCCATTTTTTGAAAATTTGGCCCCATTTTGCCATGCTATCTAGACTAAAATACCAAATCTGAATATCTCCCAGATGGACTTCTGGTCTGGTATTTTATGTGTTTCTAGAAGAATTAAATTAAAAATGGGAACTCTTTCACATCACCCTAATTACTAAGTTTGTAATATTTATTTTGATGGTATAGTGGGTAATCACGGTATATGAGGTAGAGCTAGAAGTCATAAAGTGAATTTGAGCCAAGGAAAATCTAGGCTGAATATCAGGAGATAAATCCCTAATGATAAGATCTATGTGGGCATTTATACTACCCAGTAACATGGTATCTGAGCACCCAAAGCCTACTATGCCCTGGAATTGTCTCCCAAAAAAACCGGGGCTGGTCCTCACATGAGTTGATTGGAAGGGTTTGAGAAGCCTATTGGTAGATTTTTCCCTCTCTCCTTTTTACTTCAAGTATTTTGATGCAAAATGGTAGTTTTTTATGGATTATTTTCACCATTATTGACTGTGGACAAACATTGAAATGAGATTGTTGTGTTTCAGAAATTGTTCAAATAAGCGCATGGCTCACTGGACCTGTGTAGACAAGTAGGCTATGCGGATAGTTTTTATTATATGAAAATTTGTCACTGGAGAAATTCCAGAATTAGAAGCATAAGGTTTGACAAACAGCACAATCTGTCCAATGCAAGGCTGATGATTCCCTGAGAATTTATTCATTCAGTGTGGTACACAACGTTTCCTGATTTTAGTTAATCGAGGTCATGCATTGCCTTCCAGTAATTTAGGATCACTTTGAAATCTTATCTATTAGTACTTGACCATATTTTATTAGTAGTAGCAAACAGTAGAAAAACACTGCAAGTTAGGTTCTGATCCAGCTTTCATTGATATAAATATTTTCATCCACATCAAAGGGAGTTGGATCAAGCTGTTAATGTAGAGACCCTTCTCAGACTAATAGGTACTTCATTCAATTCACTGTGGTTGAACCTTGATAATCAGTGCATACTCAGTCTGTCATAGGTCATGTATGATAAGCTTTTTTGAATCAAGACAGAGTCCTTATTTCTTGGAAACAATTGGCAGGTATCTGAGTGCCTCATATGTATCTCATTTCCAGTTGATGGTAAACTGAGCAAAGAGGTCAAAAACATGTTGGCCTCTGAAACCGCCTTTGAGCTACTGCCTATTCACTTTTACTGGAGAATGTTGTAAACCGGTAGAAATAGGTGGAAATAGTGCTGCAAGATGAGCCCATATATTCCTCCCTCCAGACCTTCTTCACCTATGACAATGTAACAATGCAACATAGACCTTTACCAGCTCAAGGGTATACTCACCTACTTTTCTATGATGTATGCAGTATTCTTGTAGCAGTGTTGATCCCAGGATATTAGAGAGACAAGGTGAGTGAGGTCATATCTTTTATTGGACCAACTTCTGTTGGGGAGAGAGAGACGTTTTCGAGCTTACACAGAACTCTTCTTCAGGAAGCTCTGTGCAAGCTTGAAAGCTTGTCTCTCTCCAACAGAAGCTGGTCCAATATAAGATATTACCTCACCCCCATCTTGTCTCTCTACTTTTGTATCAGACTGAAACCAGCAATAGGAGATCATAGCTGCATAATTTTATTGCAAGGCTGAAGCATGTTTTACCCTGTCCTTCGCAGAAGGTTACATTCATTAAAGGTTTTATTTAATGTGTTGGTTTTTGTTAAGTTACCTTCTGCTCCTTAGAAGAGGAAAGATTAAGCCTGACAATTTCAAACTGAAACCACATTCGGGCACTTAAATTGGTTGGTCTTGTTTTTAGAGATGCTGTACATTGACCTTTGTGAAATTTGCTACTGCTGAGCTCCTCTGAAAATCAGGCCGCTTTTATTTAGGTGCCTAAATATGGATTTAAGTCCATAACTATAGGTACACAAGTTTGAAAATGTTGAGCTTGCCTCTTTTCTGATTCCTTCTATACTTTAATAGCAACAATAGTACTGTACCTTCCCTGACACTTTCAGCAGGTTCAAGGGAATAAACATCATCTAAAAGCTAATAAATCTTGAGATCTTTATCAACTTTTGGGAAATAGGTTTGGCTTCAAACACACTTCCTCTAGGGTAGGATTACTGCTTAAAGATGATAATATTATGGAATAATCCTTTTATAAGGGTTGATTTTTTTAAACATATATAGAGAGAGAGAGACATTTTTTGAAAATGTTAATAAGGCTGCAGATATAAACCTATACTTCAGCTACAGAAACTGATAGTTTAAGCTTTAAAGCTATAATTCCACATAATATTAAAATAGATTTATCCTGTGGTTTGAATCCTTTTTTAATACACAAAACATTAATTTACATTTTTTCTTATCATTTAGAAGTAAAGAATGAAGCTAGATCAAGTTATCCAAAATGTTCATTTCAGTTCAAGAATGCAACTACTAATGCACTCGTTGGTGCCAAGCCCACTGAAGGAATCCCGGAACCTGTTCCACTTGTTAATAACCGTAAAGGGAGCCTCTTTCTACCCAACAATCCCTCGCTGCTGCACCTTAACTTGTTGAGTTCTGTTGAGCATGGAAAATCTACCTACTGTAGATTGCAAAGGGCACTCAGTTTGCCTGTAAAATACTGCTATCACCCTCAAAATCCTGGGTTGAACCAAGATCTCCGTAGGTAGCCCCTTAGCTGGATGCATAAGGCAGTACAGATTGGTTTGTGCATGGTTTTACAGTTTGAGTGTTTTCAATGTGAAAATGACATTACTAATGCTCTGTTAAGTGCTTACAGATGTGGGTTTCTTGAGATGTGGTGATTAATAACTTAAACAAGATAGTTAGTAACTAATGGTTCTGGGTGGTTGATGTTTTATCTTTCTTATGTTTTATTTGCTTTGAAACACTTACATTCTAGGCAATGAGTTTACTAGGTGTTCCATTTCTTGTAGTATTTGGTAGCTGAAAGGTTGTTAGATAATCCAGCTCATTTTGGGGGTCCACATAAAGGGAAGCACCCATAAACTATATTGTTAGTGACCTTGCAGAGGCAATGAAAGAGACCGATGTATTTAAAAAAATAGTAACAAAATAATAAAAGAAATGTTATGAACTTGTCCAATGTTTCTGGAAGACATTTTCTTTATTTGGCTTAAAAACTAAATGAGGATAAAAGTCAAGTAATATGTTGTTACAGATGTTCGCCTCTGCATTAAGGCTGTTAAAATTACCAGCACATCTTAAATCAATTCATGGAACATTGTCTGGAGGTTATGTCATTGAAATAATGAATCCTTTTTACTCAAGAATAAGCAAACATGTTAAAACATCAGCGTAACTCCAAATTAAACTCCAGCATAAACCAGAGTATCTGAAGCCTCATTAGACTTGCTTGACATTTTTCTAGCTCTGAGTCTTCCTGAACTGTAAAACTGTTAGATTCTGTGCCTATTAGACAAGCAAGCACTGGGTTGTTACAACAGTACATTAAGTGTTATACTTAGGGATGTGCAAAAACAAGTTTTTGAATTTTATGAGAACTCAAAGGCTGGATTGAGTTCACATTCTATAAAATTCCATGTTGAATTCCTGAACTTGTCTGTACTTTCATGAAAGCTGGTAAAGAAGGTCTGCATAACATAGTATGACTGTATTGTAATACAACTCCCATAGCATTAAATAAATTGAAAATATTAAAAATAGGGGCATATTCTCATTAACGGAAGCAGTAGGTCAAATGTACAACATTAGTGTTCAGTTGTCATATATCACAGCCAGTTACTCAAATGCAGTTGTCTTTCATGAAAGTGAGTAAATTTAAGATTCCCTTTTATTTAAATTTTTAATCCTCTCATGCAGAAAAAGGAACCATGAAATGAAAATATTTTATAGCTTAACTACAAGTTTTGCTAGATCTACTTTTTTTAAATATACAAAAAATTAATAGAATATATTAAAGATAATAATTAAATATGGTTTTTATCCTACTTATGACTAAGAACCCAATTGTGAGTTAGCATTGCAACACTTTTGGGAACCAAGCCATAGGTAATGATCTCCATTACATACCATTTGTATATTTCAGCTTCAGACAATTCTCCCCTCTTCCCCCCCTCTTCCCCCCGCAATCCCCACCCACACACATACACATTTAGGGAATAAAACTACATTTCCAAACTGCAGATGCACTATAAACTCTTTGCATACAAATTTCATTTAAAAACAAAATCCTGATTCAAATGTGACATGTTTAAAATAGGTGATCTTTCATTGCCACAGTGAAAATAAATGGCTCCTTTGCTTGAGCAAGGCACAGCTTTAGTACAGAAATGAGGTGTCTCTGAGGGCTTTGCTAATAGGTATTAACTTATGAGCCATGTTACCCTAGAACATTGCAGGTAAACACAGACAGTAATACGGCATAAAGATGATTGGCACTTAATGAAGAAAAGAGCTTGTTTATTGTAGGTACAACACTAAAAGACACTGTACACTTTGTCAGGAAATCCAGCTGTGGAGACCATCATTCTGGAAAGTGGTACTAATAAGGCCTCGTTTCACAATTGGCCAGTATGATAGTAACGTCTGTAAGATTGGAAAAAGCAAATGCTAGACCATGTAAGATGAAACGTCTTCATTGGACTTACCTTTTACATTTGAATCAGCAAGATTAACTCATTTTAACCAACTGAAGGGTTGGAAAAAAACTTTTTTATAGCATTTTGCACTAATAGAAATATTTCTGTATATGATATCATTACAGCTGGTCTGTATCAAAATAAGACTTTACAAATGCTCCTACTGGGTACAGAGCTTCCTTATTACTAGTGAAAGAGGTATAAAAATGCACTCCACTTGTACTATGTTACTGAATTTCTTATAAACGTTTTCTAGCCCCATGGGGGCAGATTAATTTAGATGAACTTTGAGCTTTTATTTACTGGCAAAGAAAAACATATCATTTGTAGGTGATTTCTGCAAGCAACATTGTGCATGGTTATTTCTTTTAATCTCTTAAGTGGTGAGTCCATATGATTTGGACTGACTATTTATATCCAATAAAGAACAAGGGAGTCCTGTGTATGCATTAAAAGCAAATTATTGCCTGTGTAGAATAGCTTGTGAATAACTGTTTTTGACAGACAAGTTTAAAACAAGATTACACCATTTTCCAGAGAATGACTTGCCAGAGATTGTTATGGAACGAATAAAGAACCACACTTTATTATAAGTAGAGCTGGGCAGATACCGCTAAAAAAAATTTCGGAGAGTTTACAAACAGCCAAATATTGAAGTGATTAAGGTTTATTGAAACCAACTCTCCCAGAAAGCGGGTTTTAAATGTGCACATTTGAGTATTTGTTGAGGAAATGTTTATACTCTCAGCCAATCAAAGAACAGTAATGGTGCTATGTGATTTATCTAACGAATCACAAGTAGGCAGCACAGCCAGAAATTTGCATGTCAAATACATAACAAATTTCATGATTATGCTATGGATTTCTAAAACAAAAAATGAAATAGTTAAATATTGAGGAAATTTCATATTCTTTATGGCTGTTCTCTAAGCAGAAAAGAAGACTGAATTAGTCCAATAAATTATTTGTTGCAAGTTGATCATTGCTCAGTTCTAATTACATCTCCTTTTACATCACTGTTTTGAGGCTTTAAAAAAAAAATCCAGGATTTGTTAGGCAAAGCCAGGTCCTTTAAGAAGACAGCAATGTTGCCTTTCCAGTGTCCAGTTCTGTAATCTTGATGAAGGCAAAATGAAGTTCCATAACATACTCTGGAAAACAGACAGACATGACAAGCTAGAATGTGGACTTAAGAAAATAGTATCAGAAGAGGATTGTAGCAGGAGGATATTGCTTAATTCATTCTCAGATAAATCTAGAGCAGGTGACATATGTCCAGGTCTGCTTTTTTCTTCCTATATAGTTGATTGCAAATAGATTTTTTTTCCAGCTGATGCTTGTGCACTGCTAATGTGTATTAAGCTCCTTTAATGTAGCTGCTACTACTAATCTTTTCTTTTTATCTTTAAGGTAACAGCTACGTAGGCCTCAGTTACATTGTCTTCTAGTGTGTTTTTCAATTAACTATAGGATGGAAATGAGACTATTTTTCATTCTTAATATTACAGCATTAATCTGAACTTGAGAAACCACCATTCACAGATGATTCCCTTTGATAGCAAACATAATACTTGTGTGCTAATTATCAAGTACAGTAGTTGTCCTTTAAACAGTAATGATGAAGGTTAATATTAAAACATAACTTATTAGAAAACTCTGCTTCTTTAAAGCAAATAGTATTATGTTATAGGTAATCCGGTGATGTACACTTTATAGTAATTGTAAGTTATTTTACATTTGGAAAATGATCTTTCATTTAAAATGAACTCTATCCTCATTAAAAGATCCTGTGCTGTAACACATCCTCTGTTATACAGGTACTATCCCCCACTTCCATTCAACCATACTCTGCTCATTCTGTTATAACAGCTCCCCTTTGTGAGAAAGGTGGAGTGATGAGGTCTGAGTTGTGCTGGAGATCTGTGCACAATTGCAGGCAATGTTCACAATCCTAACTAACTGAAACATTAAACATCAAGGCATTGAATATTTTACATCTCGTCATGAAGATTCTGTTGTCTGGCATGTGAGAAGCAAGAACCAATTTGTATCTGGTTCATTAGCAAAAGCAGGCTGGCAGCTATTATGTTGGTATTTCAAATAGCACTTTATCTTTCTGTGTATTTAGCAGAACACTAATTCTACTCTTCAGTAGCACAGATTAATTGAAAATAACTCAGAGAATAACATAAATGCTGTTCCCCGAACCAGTATGAAACCAATTTGAACTTCTGTGTTCAAAACCCTGGTTTTCTTCCCTTCTCCAGCTCCTCCTCCTCCAAACCAATCTCTTTGACTAACCCATTTGATTTTTTTTTTTTTTTTTTTTTTTTTTACTGTTGGGCCTAAAAAGTTAGTAATGAAGTATCAGTGCGTGAATGGACATTGAGTGTGTGTTCTTTGCTATGTCATTTGTATTTCATATAGCGCTAAGAGTGGTCCTTAATCTCATGAGTTGCCTCTATTTCCAGTTGAAGATGAACATCCGTCGACACTGTCACCCAAAAAAAAGCAGCGAAATGGAGGCATGAGAAATTCACCCAACTCCTCGCCCAAACTGATGAGGTAAGACTGTAAGAAACTCATATCTTTATCTTCTTTCGTTCCTCTACACCTCCCCCTCCTCAAAAAAGGGGGAGGGGGGTTGAAGAAAAAGATTGTTAGATGGTTTCTGAAAGGCTGAAGTATTTATTCTGTCAGCTTGTCAGCAGTTAATGATAGAGCTGAAAAAAATTCTGTCATGAAAAACAGTTTGAAAAGCTGTTTGAAAAATACATAGGCTTTAAAGTCTTAGCTGTCACCCTGTCCTGTCCATGTGTAGTTCTTAAACAGCAGTGGCACTAATGATAGCACTAACCAATCAGAGGAACTCATGTGGTTAGTTTGCCTCAGGCAATTCTCTTTTTGTTGGAATCCCTCTGAGTACTGTTTTCTGTACTTAAGGCCATATGTGAGATGTATCATCACAATCAAAAATGAACCTGAATATTACCTTCCTTTTATCCTGTCGATTGAAATCAAATTTCTGTTAATTGATTTTGACTGATTAAAAAAAGTCTAATAATCTATGTACTTACCAAAGCAAAGTTCAAAACTAATGCAATTTTACTCAGGCTAAAAGCAATATCAATTATGAAATACAAGGATTTTTTTTAAGAATAGTACCTACTCTGAAAGTGGATGATAAAAATGGCTTCTGGTTGTTAATGAAATTTTCCCGCTGTTGTTGGATATATAGTATTTTACAATAAGGAAACCCTCAGATATTTAAGTCATTTCTTTCCGTAGGACAATTTCCCTTTAAGCAGAGGTTCTCTGTAATTGGAATTGCAATTGGGACACTGTACTACATTGAAGCAATATAGCACTTTCATTCTACTTCTTTCTCTGCCTTACCCTTCTCCTGTTGTAGTCAGTGGGCGCAGGATCAGGCATGCTAAATGCAGTTGTATTACATCTGAGTTCTCTACAAGCAGCTTGTTCTATTCTGTTTTTGTGTATATATAATAAGAAAGGGGCCAGGCTGGAACTCCTGCTCATGTTTGGATCCAGATCTGAACATCACAGCTCAGACCCATCTCTCGTGTATGTGGCTGTATACATGTAGAGAGACAGGCATGCCTGCATGCTTTTGTGTATATATGTAACATACATACATCACTTAGCACCTTTCTCTGCTTCCTGGCAGCAGCCATGTTCCTCTAACGGTTATGGATATAGCCAGATGATTTCCTCCTCTCTACTTCAATCAGTGCAGTGGGAATTTCCTTAGCCAATTCAATAAGCATCTTTTTCTGTTTATCGTTCCTACAATCTAGGGCATATTCAAGGGCATAACTTCTTTAAGTCGTCTTCATTTGTGTTTAGACTGCAGGACCAAAAGTGAGATTGATTCACTGAAGAAAATGCACCCAGCTGTGTCTTTTTTTTCCCCCCATTGACCATCTATTTCTGTTAAATGTATCGTTAAAAGTTCTCTGCCTTCCTGGTAGCTCAGCCTTGCCTGTGTGACACTGATTTACATGCTTGTTTACAGTTTCTGAGGAAGAATAAAATGAGCATACTGCCAAGCTTCTCATTTTTATGACGCCAGTTGTCATGCTAGCATCATTTTCAATTTACTCACCTTTGGGTAATCTTCTTATCAGGCACTAATAGTTTTATCTGTTTAAAGTTTGAAAAATGTGGGAGCTTCCCCCTTCAACCCCTAAATTTGGGGAAGTAAAACATTTAAAAAAAAAAAAAAAAAGAGAGAGCTGAAACATTTGTAGCTGAGTGCACTGTCCCTGTTTGCTATGTAAAGTATGCCTCATTTCTTTGATCTTGAGTAATAATAATTCTGGGGAGTTATACTGTTTTCATATGCTTCAAAGCTGTGTCAAAGTTTTGCTGCTTAAGGGTACTTCTTTATTCTACTGGCTCTTGGGTACTGAGATGACAGGTCCTCTGTACTAGGTGCAGGCTTTTTCAAGTCATAGCCTTCAGCAAAACATCAAATTACCAAATACAGGGTAACATACTTCTACACAAATGCCTTTCCTGTAGATATATTATACCATATATATTAAATACTTTAGTGTTACACGGTGCATTTTATGTGCAATAGAAAGTGATGGTTTGAGGTAGCCTTAGGGGTACTTTTTTTCCACAAGCAGAAAAAGCTAGTGTATACCGTATCAAGTATGGTTTTTACAGGACTTTCTGCCTGAAGGCCTTTGTAAATAAGTAATGATCAACAGATTGGCTGTGGGTTTTTGAAAAGCATGCCTGTGTCAGTTTGCATGATGGGGGGAAATTTTCAAAGTGGAGCCTGCTTTCATTGCCTGCCGAAGAGGGACTGAGGGAGAGTAGTCATCCCAAGCTCGAGCTGTCTGCTCAGTAGCACATCAGAATTGCTAAACGTGGGTCGAGCAATGAGTGGAGAACTTACCAAGCCTCTGAATCCAGACTTTGTTTTCTTTCTCCTCTGTCTTGCTGCTGAATTTACTTACCCACCCTATGCCCCCACCCTCACCGCTTTCCCATACCCCATATCCTCTCTGCCTTATATGTCAGGAACATAGTGGCAGACTGAATTGTAGCTCAGAGCTCTTAAACCCGAGAAAATGGAATAAAATATCTATTTTCCGTGTAAGCTGTGCAGTGGTCAGATACTCCTCTATGCACAGCAAGTTAGGCTCCATTGCCTATTTTTTTACTACTTTAGTGACTGAAATTGAAATTTCTTGACCACCCCCCCACAGAAGCCCTTGGTTAATATCAGTTAGAAGTATACAGTGTTTCCTCCTAGGTAAAAGCACTGTGATGTCCAAAGCTGATACTTTTAAAATATTTTTCTCCTAAGTTTGAATGAAACGTACTGTGACAGGGCAGATAGGACCCACACTAGCAACAAGGGGGTTGAAGAGAGCCTGTGGGCCCCTGCCTGGCTAACCCTGCAGCCAGTGTCCCACATGGAGAAGTGAGTTAAAAGGAGGAGACCCAGCCCAGGACTGACCAGGAGGGAGAGCAGAGTTGTGCTATTTCATCAGTAAGGGAAGCCTGGTTCCAGCCAAGAGCTTAAGATGGCTTGCTACCTAGATGAGCCATTTTGTGAACAGGACAAGTAGGCCCAGGAAGATGGACAAGAAGGGACTAGCCACATGTAGACAACCCTGGAGCAGAAGAGCATGCTCCGACCGCTGAATCCCCAGCCAACCCAGATTTTTAATTCTCTGTTTCCTTTTGGTTTTGGACCCTTAACACCCTGGACAGTGTAGGACTCCAGTGTACCTTGACCAGACTGTGGCTGTGGTCCTATGAGTGGTTACATCCAACTGTCAGGGACCCACAGCAGGGAAGTCATGTCCTTAAGTCCACAAGCGGGAGGGTGGAGGCACTTAGATCACCCAGTTACATTGCATAAGCCAGGTCTTTTTCAGTTAACAGACTAGACCGTAAGATTCAGTCCTGCTGTACTGGGGATGAATGGTTGGAAGGAGTGAGCATATGGAGTGGGAAGAGTATGCACAAAATTCCATCAGAGAATTTAATCATAGCTCTATAGAGTCACTTCCTGCTCAGCCTTACAGCTAACATAGAATTCTAAGCAATACTGCATTTCTACTGTACAGAGGGCAAACCAGTGGAAGCTCATGCAAGGAAGAGGTTGCTGTGCTTCCCTGTGCCGTGGGCAAAACACCCATGACAACTCTTTCCACTGGAACGCAAAGGATAAGAAGGGATGTGTTGTGAGCATGGCCAGCAGGTGCATGAGCAGAGAGCTTTGGACAGGTCAACTAATTCTTAATTTGAAGTGAACCTAAGCTCAAATATTTTTGAGATTCACCCAGCACTATACAAATCCATATTACCTAATATGATGCAGAACACAAAGACTCTAAAACTCTATTTTTACAATGCAAGAGGCAAACTAAATTACTAGCTGAAGTAAATAGTTGTGAAATTTGCAAATGTCCTGTAGACGTTAGAAATGATTCATATACCGAGATTTATACACCGAGATTCAGGAAACTGAATATTAGGCCAGTATTATGCTAGTGCACATCCAGTGAAAGTCAGTGGAGTCACACTGATATAAAACTGGAGGTATGTGGTGGTGAATCAGGGACAGAATAGCTGTATTATAACACTGGGCATATACACTAGGTAAACATTTAGAGAATACAATGAAAAATACATATTGAGCCAGATTCTAAGCTGCTGTAAATTGGCATAGCCCTCTTGATCTCAGTGGAGCTACACCAGTTTAAAACAAAACAAAAACACCACAAGAACAAACTCTAAAAGGGAAGAGAGCAGGCTTCTTATAGAGACTTACCCTAGACATGGTAAAACCTCCTGTGAGGCTGCCTCACAAAATGAAAAGGAAGAATGAGGGGGAGGAAAAGGAAAGGAAGGAAACAATACATAGCAGAGTAACAGTCACATAAGGCATATCGGGTTTTCCTTTTCATGAGACATTTGCAGAAAGGAAATGTGGAAACATTTGGTTCCCCCAGATCATTAAGAGCCATAAATTCACTTGCTCATCATCTCAGGGTCTCTTTTTTTTGTTGCATGTCACTGATGAATGACATGTTAAATGTGACTAAACCAGTGTACGTGGTAGCCAAGCTGGTCGAAAAGTAGCCCCCCTGGATTCAAGGGTGATCAGTAAACATTTTGAAAAGTCCTGGACCCAAACCAACAAGCCACTTAAACTGTTGACAGGGTCCAAGTCCTCACTTAATGATTTGGTAACTGCTGCTGCATGAGTGGAATGCACTGAGTAGCAAAAAATGTCAACCCAGCTGAGTCAAGCTATTAATGTAAGAACAAATGGCATGTGACAGGGCCCAAGGGGCCTGAAAAGCAAACAAATAGTTTGTCCCTGTCCACTCTGAACTGACATAGGCCTCTAGACAAGTAGCATACTCAGCAAAGGGTCATTATCATTAATGTCCCTGATCACATAAGAATCAGAGGCAATAGGAAGCTGAGTTTTCAGTTGGTTGCCAAGGAGAATTTCATAAGCCTTGAGGATTTTTCTTGATCCAAGATCCAGAAAAATACCCAGCCAAACAGCAAACTTGTTCAGAGACTGTCAAGGTCCAGCAAAGTGACATGGAAAAAGTCAACTTTTCTGCCGGACTTCCAGAAACCCAGCGGGCTTGTTTATCTAATACAAATAAATAGGAAAACAGCCACAGTCTCTTTTAATGATAAAACATATGTTAATCTAGGCATAGCATGGGCAGCGGCTGTACAACATCCCCATCGCCGCTCCCCGCCCTCTCCCCTCCCGCCCACCCGGCTATGGGGACACAGCAAGCTAGGGATGTGATTCCCCTGCTTACATACACATACCTGTATGTGTGCCAGCTCTCATCGGGCTGGTGCACGTATACATAGCCGTGTAGCCACCGTAACACGAGTCGTGGCGGCGGCAGCACGGCTTAGCTGGATGAGTACGGTCTCCATAGGGCGTAGCTGAGCCTCCACTGTTGCTGCCAGGGCTGTAGTGCTATGTATACATGCACCCCCTCGGCGAGAGCCCGAACGAGTATGTGTGGGCGAGCAGGGGAATTGCACCCACAGCTTGCTGTGTAGACGTAACCTCTCACGCGCGCACACGCTGTTCTACCAGTGCTAGTCAGGGTTGACCTGCATTATCCCTGCCATTCCAGCTGAGATGCTTCGTTATTCATGTCTGTACCAAATAAAGCAGTAGTGGGGTTTTATGGAGAAACCTGTCAATTCAAAATGAGTTTACTCGTCTTTACCTCGTGACTTAAGTCAGATATGAATACCAGGTCTGCAGAGGTGAAAGCTTTCTGTGTTAACCAGAATAATGGCTTACATTTGTATAGTACCTTTCATCTTTAAGAATCCCAAAGCACTTTGTAAACTTTGCAAGTACTTTAGTGTATGTACAAGAATCACTTGATATTGCACTAATATGCAAGCCATCTCTGAGGTGCTACTCAGCAGTTGTTTAATAGCATCAACTCCATGCAACCATTTAGGAATCCATTATATTAAGAGGTAGCAACAGTAGTAGTGTAGGTTTTAGGCTGGCTACTGACATTAAAACCTCCATGTTGTCTAGACCTGCTCTTAGCAAAGTTAAATGACAGTGGTTTAAATGGTTGGGAACAGTCTATTCTAGACCTCCAACTTTTGCTACAATTGGGGAACCTGCATTCGTGATGTTTACAAACCATGGGAATAATAAAGTGTCAGATTTTACCCAGAGTTTTCTGAAATCTTGCACAAATTTATCTGAGTTTAGAGAACGGCTTTCAGGAAGAATTAGGAGAGTCTGCCCGCAGAGAAAACAAGCAACTTCTTCTATAATGACAGGTTTCAGAGTAGCAGCAGTGTTAGTCTGTGTTTGCAAAAAGAAAAGGAGTACTAGTGGCACCTTAGAGACTAACCAATTTATTTGAGCATAAGCTTTCGTGAGCTACAGCTCACTTCATCAGATGCATTCAGCGGAAAATACAGTGAGGAGATTTATATACACACAGAACATGAAAAAATGGGTGTTATACACACTGTAAGGAGAGTGATCACTTAAGATGAGCTATTACCAGCAGGAGAGCAGGGGGGAGAAAACCTTTTGTAGTGATAATCAAGGTGGGCCATTTCCAGCAGTTAACAGGAACGTCCGAGGAGCAGTGGGGGGTGGGGGAAATAAACATGGGGAAATAGTTTTACTTTGTGTAATGACACATCCACTCCCAGTCTCTATTCAAGCCTAAGTTAATTGTATCCAGTTTGCAAATTAATTCCAATTCAGCAGTCTCTCATTGGAGTCTGTTTTTGAAGTCTTTTTGTTGTAAAATTGCGACCTTTAGGTCAGAAATCGAGTGACCAGAGAGATTGAAATGTTCTCCGACTGGTATATGAATGTTATAATTCTTGACATCTGATTTGTGTCCATTTATTCTTTTACGTAGAGACTGTCCAGTTTGACCAATGTACATGGCAGAGGGGCATTGCTGGCAGATGATGGCATATATCACATTGGTAGATGTGCAGGTGAACGAACCTCTGATAGTGAGGCTGATGTGATTAGGCCCTATGATGGTGTCCCCTGAATAGATATGTGGACACAGTTGGCAACGGGCTTTGTTGCAAGGATAGGTTCCTGGGTTAGTGGTTCTGTTGTGTGGTGTGTGGTTGCTGGTGAATATTTGCTTCAGGTTGGGGGGCTGTCTGTAGGCAAGGACTGGCCTGTCTCCCAAGATTTGTGAGAGCGATGGGTCGTCCTTCAGGATAGGTTGTAGATCCCTGATGATGCGTTGGAGAGGTTTTAGTTGGGGGCTGAAGGTGTTGGCTAGTGGCGTTCTGTTATTATCTTTGTTGGGCCTGTCCTGTAGAAGATGACATCTGGGTACTCTTCTGGCTCTGTCAATTTGTTTCTTCACGTCAGCAGGTGGGTATTGTAGTTGTAAGAATGCTTGATAGAGATCTTGTAGGTGTTTGTCTCTGTCTGAGGGGTTGGAGCAAATGCGGTTGTATCGTAGAGCTTGGCTGTAGACGATGGATCGTGTGGTGTGGTCTGGGTGAAAGCTGGAGGCATGTAGGTAGGAATAGCAGTCAGTAGGTTTCCGGTATAGGGTGGTGTTTATGTGACCATCGTTTATTAGCACCGTAGTGTCCAGGAAGTGGATCTCTTGTGTGGATTGGTCCAGGCTGAGGTTGATGTTGGGATGGAAATTGTTGAAATCATGGTGGAATTCCTCAAGGGCTTCTTTTCCATGGGTCCAGATGATGAAGATGTCATCAATGTAGCGCAAGTGGAGTAGGGGCATTAGGGGACAAGAGCTGAGGAAGCATTGTTCTAAGTCAGCCATAAAAATGTTGGCATACTGTGGGGCCATGCGGGTACCCATAGCAGTGCCGCTGATTTGAAGGTATACATTGTTCCCAAATGTGAAACAGTTATGGGTGAGGACAAAGTCACAAAGTTCAGCCACCAGGTTTGCCATGACATTATCGGGGATACTGTTCCTGACGGCTTGTAGTCCATCTTTGTGTGGAATGTTGGTGTAGAGGGCTTCTACATCCATAGTGGCCAATTTCCCCCCTCCCCACCCCCCACTGCTCCTCGGACGTTCCTGTTAACTGCTGGAAATGGCCCACCTTGATTATCCCCCCGCCCCCCGCTCTCCTGCTGGTAATAGCTCCTCTTAAGTGATCACTCTCCTTACAGTGTGTCTGATAACACCCATTGTTTCATGTTCTCTGTGTATATAAATCTCCTCACTGTATTTTCCACTGAATGCATCCGATGAAGTGAGCTGTAGCTCACGAAAGCTTATGCTCAAATAAATTGTTAGTCTCTAAGGTGCCACTAGTATTCCTTTTCTTTCTTCTGTAATCTAACCCTGAATACATTAAGGTCAAGGCAAAAGATGTTGGAAGGAAAAGGGTAAAATCTTTAAACCAGGTGAGCAGAAGAGAATATTTTCTCTCACCAATGACTTAGAGAAAAATAAGTCTCTAAAAGTTGTGACTTTTACCTTGAGGTGTGAAACGTATAATTTATTTAGGTGGAAAAGACTACCTCATCATCTTCTTTTTCTTAGCTGCTGGTTTATTTTCCATAGATTGGTTTTGTCAGGTAATTTCCTCCATCCCCAATTCCCCCCCCCCCCCAAATTCTTAAATCCTAGGCATGCAGCTTGATAGAATCTAAATGAGAAATGCTAAAAACTAACTACACACTTTCTGGCCCCCACACTCTCTTCTTTGATTTGCTTATATGCAAGAATGAGAACAAGTGACCATTTCAGAACTCTTCTGTGTGGGAATTTGAGGAGTATACTTTGAGCAGCTCTTGACATACCCAAGGTGTTCCAATTGGAAAATATGTTTACTCAGCAGATTCCTAAAAGAAGATAATCTGCGTTTACACCAGGTTCCTTAGTAGTCATGATAAATTAACCCTTTGGAAAGGCTTCTTAAAGTAGAATATTGTGACATTAGGCAACAGAGATGCTATCAATATTTTATATGGAGGTGGAGGAAATTCTTACTAGCTCCCAGAAGTAAACCTCAGCCAGAACATATATTACATGATCAACTACTTGTCCAAAGGCGATCACAAGACATTGGCTACCACTGGCTGTATTAGTTAAGTTCTGGCCATAGTAGTTTCAGGAGGATAGTGCAAGAAGAGTGGGACTTTAGACTCCATTAGCAAAGATTTTGAGTATGACAAGAAAGAGATTCATTGAAAATATAGGTTTTCTTTCTGTTACTGTGCCATTTTTTCCCTATAAAGCTTCTTTCATCTGTGCAGTAAATCTGTAGAAATTTCATTGCTGATTAGCTGACCTTTACTTTCACAAGTTAAAGAGTGTCATTAGTGTAACACACACATTGGCAACAAATTCTCATTACAACTTAATGCCATCCACACAGACTGCAGAGGGTCATAGGGAATGGCTAATGGTAGCCGACAAATGTTGGGTGTATTAGTCACAAAACATTTGCTGAATTCCACCAGAGCGGCGTGACAACCTTCACAGCTAGTCCCAGCGAGCTGCAGAAGTCAGTGGAGTTTGCCTGTGACAAGCCGTCACTCTATCTTGGTAGAGCTTTATAGCACCAGTCAAAGCAGTCAGGGAAGATTGAAGTGACAGAGGCCCACTGAGTAAATAGTGAAACATGCAGCACATCATGAAATATTCAACCTGGGTGTAAAAGCTCTAAATGCTTTTTCAATTATTAGCACCTGCACTGGCTGCATACATCTAACACTAACAGCATGTTAATTGCCACCATTTGTTAGGGTGGTTGTAAAAGATATTTGAAAGGCAAAAGACATTTTGCAGTGCATCTTTAGTTGGCATCTTATCCTTCGCAAACCCTTCCCTTCCCCCTTTAAAAGAAGAAAAGGACATTCATGTATAAAGACTGAAAACCACTGGCAAAGGGCACAAAGTGATTTCCAAACCTTTCAGTCTGTAGGGGGGACTGCCATTCATGTCATCTTACCAAAATACACGCCATCGGGTACCCAGGGAAAGGTATATTTCCAGACTTAAGCATGCCTACTGAGGCTAAAAGGTCTACTGCTGTTGGGGGAGTTTTGCCATTGATTCAGTATGGGTAGGATTGTTCTGTAGGTGAGAACAAAAAGGAGCTTCATTCATAGGCAAAGATTTACACAGCACAGCTTCACTCTCAAGCGCTGTGATGGCCACCATAGGGTGTATATTGCCCTTATTCCCTCTGCTTGGCTGCTGTGGGAGATCCAGCATGGATCCATGGGAGTATATAGCCCTGATATAAAGAAGCATATGACAGATAGCAAGAGGTTTGACATGAAGGTGAGGAAATCCAAGGAAATACTAATGTTAATTAAAGAGACAGCAATTTTCAGCCTTCTTTTTCTTTTTTAAAATTATTTTTATTCCATTTCCACATTTGTTCCAAAGTTGAAAACACCAACTGAATATGTTTAGAGTGGTTATAAATGTCTGCAACGATAACAGTGCTCTTTAAAATATAATGCTGGCTCCCTCGCAGCAGGTTTGCTGGAAAAGGGATTTGTGGTTTTGCTTTAGGCTGTTGTCTTCAAGGCAGGCTTTTTTGGTTTGCTGCTGTAGCATGGCATTTAGTGTCATTCCCAAGTTTAATTGATGATAAGTGGCATTATATGCTCCGCAAAACCTTGAAAAGACTGTGTTTATTCTTCATTTTAAGTCATGCACACATAATTTTTGCCATAAGAACTACAGAAGCTATTTATAAACTGGAGAATATAGATGTGAGAAACTTGACTTGGTTGCTTTTCTAACACGTGTACTGTAGGTGCCTGTATTCTCCTTGCAGGACTGATCAAATCTCTTTGGTCATTGCCGGCATTAAAAGGCCAAATTCTTTGGACATCCAGTTTAAAACAGACCCTTTTAAATTGATAGATGATTTTCTCCCCCAGGTAATGGGAATTTGTTAGTGCCTTTGTAAGCTGCTGACTTCACAGACTTGGACAGCGCAATGGCCACAGCACTAATGCAAGGTTCTCCACACTAATCCTATTTTGTGACTCCAAGCTTACCTTGTCACAGTCATGTTTAAGGGTGACAGGATGGAAGTCTCCAAGAACACTCAACATTTGACTTAGTAGCTAAGAACAACGATTGCACTGTTTTTGTAATGTGGATTGTAATGGGAATTGGGTATTCAAACCCCACAAGTAGTGTTGAAAATCTCAGCTTCTGTGAGTCTGTCTGTAAAATGTCTTAATTAATTAATATTTGTAAAGCAGGATGAGATCCCCAGCTTAAAGGAGCTGTATACATCCAAAGTAATAGTAGTAGTATTTTATTAATACACTATTTCAGAAAGTTGTCATGGTCCAAAGAAAAATTAGTCCATATATCTAAATAGTTGGAACCCTATTCTGTCCTTAAATGCATGTGATCATGTACAAGGGCAGAGTTCGACCTGAGTTCTAAACAATTCTTGAACTACTATATAAATCTTCAGAGAATGCTTTATTTAGGACAAAGAGACAAATTATAAGAGACAGGAAAATGGCAGTACACACAGTTCGATACAGATTTCCAAATAGTAGGTATATCGGAAGCCATTGTTGTTAGAGTTTACCAAGGTAACTTTTACTTTCTGCCAATTTCTGTTCTCTGATGATCACATACAAGTCCCATGAGAGTTGTACAATGGTATTGGCTGGCATATGTTAGCCATTTGTTAATAAATGGTAATATTAGACTTTAAGACAATTACTCTCCATTTATTATATCCTGTCATTATTTTTCCTATTGGGCCTCTCATTATCAGAGCTTGAAAAGGTTAAATTAGAGAAACAAAGTACTGAGCATGGTGTAAATAAGTGCATTTGTAGTTACAGAATTATAAACTGACCAAAAGCTTCATTAACAGAGTTAAGGTTGACCAGAATTGCCTTATACCTCTCAGAATGTTGAATGTACTTGTACTTAAACCAGTGAAAACCAGAAAACAGCAAGTTAAGATGCACACCAGCCCCACCCCACAACCCTAACTCTGCCCCATGGAGCTGGCAAGGTCTACAGGAGATATACTGTAAGTATGTTTCAGCCAGGACAGCCCTAAAATAAAGCAGACATGAGGAATGGCTGAGTAAATGGGCCATTTTATATGACAGGTTGTGGGCCACAGAATCATATTCATTCACTTGTCTGCATGAGTTCCAATTGCCCTTCACTGTGTTACGGGTAGCAGTATTGACCTGGTGAAAGGATTACTAGGAGCTGGTCACTACAGCTCACATCACCAGATGAGGAGAGGTGCAAGTGCACCCAGAAGTCATGGACCCCTTGTGGCTGGGCTGAGCTATATGAGTTGTGCACATGAAGGAGCATGGCGGTCTGTTCTTGACGTGGGGATCTGTAGCAGTCTGATAGCAATCATGATAGTGCGCTGGACATCAGAGGAAGTGCAGCTGATGTTCCTGAGACAATCCTTAGGACAAGGGCCATAAAGTGGTAATCTAGCAGCTCTGGATTGATTTGTACATAGTAGGTGAAGTGGTTGAATACAGGCCAGGTATAGCCAGGTGAAGTATGCCCTAAATGCAATTTTTGCCATAGAACACAGTGTGACAGGTTCTCCTATTGTACTCACATGCTGTGTCCCTGCACTATCTCATATCATCGGGAAGGATAGAATGCTACAGTGTTTGTCACGGGCGGGCTGGGATATCATTCAAAGAGAGGAGAGTTAAGGTTGCGGGATGACGCTGGTATATACTTTAACTCTATATATCCTGGTTTTAAGAGGTCTGAGAATAGGTGCATTTGATGTTCTGAAAGCAGGAACTGGTGGTCAACCTCAGTTCTGCAGTAACCAAGTTTTTGGGTTACGAATTTCCCTTGTTTTTTGAGGAGGTGGTTGTAGTCAAGGGGCACCTATGGAGGGGCATGTGGAGGCTTCCTGGGAACACCTCACTGACACTCAACTACTAGCTTTGCCTTTCTCCTAACTCCTCCAGGACCTCAGTGTGGGAGGGAGGCTCCATACTCCATTTCAGGGGCTAGGGTAGGGGAAGGAGCTCTGCACAACCTTCCACATCATGAGAGATTTGCAAAGGAATTAAGTGGTTCATTTGTCTCCATGGGTTGTTCTCAAATGAATCAGAACACCCCGTGAAGATTAATTCAACCTGACACAATCAGTCTGAGAGTTGTGAACTGACCCATTCATCTCAATGGGTGTTCTTCCCCCTGTTGTGGATTACTAGTTTTCAAGACAATCTCACTATGCACATGGCTTTTAGAGCAATTTGAGTATTAAAAGCAGCTCCTTGTTTGGGGAGAGGGCTGTATCTGATTACAAGGAAGGGGTCCTTCACCATGGCTAGGGCTCCCTAAGTGCTACAGTAATACGAACAATAAATAATGGTGTAACACCCAATCAGAGAGCAAAAACAAAACCACATGCCTTAATTGCCCAGTTAGACACCACAAATAGCAAAAGACCTACTCGAAATCAACAGCTTATTTGCTGAAATATATTTACATAAGGTTTTAATCAAACAATTATCAATAACAGATAAATCCATTAAAATCCAAGTCTGTTCACACATAATTCACAAACAGAAAAAGGGGCTACATTCCTCAATTAAAGTGTTTACCATGAGTAATTCATTAAGCTCTAGTTGTAAGTTTCTATCACCAACTCACATGGATGCTCTTGTATGAGGCAAGGCCCTAGCTCAGCAAAGCACTTAAGTAAGCACTGAACTGAAAGCACCTGCTTAAGTGGTTTACTGAATCAAGGCTGAAAACAGTTAAACCACAGAACAAACTTTTATCATACAGTCGCCTGATTTTATTAAAGGATTCCTCCCGACTTTGGGCATTGCTGCGAATGAGGCAGGGACAGTCCTACAAATGTTGAATAAAAGCTGAAGAGGGCTATCTAGCCCGAGACCTGAAAGCAAATAAGAAAAATTAATTGGAAAATAAAATGGAGTAATTTTTAGCAACCATTTTACTATTGTTTCTTAGTGAGTATGAAGGGAAATTTATACATCACATCATTAATGTACCTAATTATTTGAAAGAAACCACATTAAGTGGGGGCTAGAAGGAGATTGGATTAGTGACTTCTGCTTTCAGGTCAGTGATGTGCTAGAAAGGGCTCATGGGGAATCACTTGTTAAAATTCCACAACGAATGTGAAGAAAGGCTTGGGAGATTTCCTAACCGATGATAACGTCTTTCCCACTAATGGACACTGTTAAACCCTCTGCAATAGAGATGACTTATCATTGGAATTCTTAAAAATACCTCTGAAGACCCAATGCTTTGCCTTTGCAAAGGACCCAGTGGAACCAAATGTCAGGTATTAAAAAATTCTTTGCCAAGCAGGGTGCTCCCTGGGCTGGTATTCACCCCACTCACCCTCTTACCAATTGCACAAGTGCTGGGGCTTTCAATTTCCATCTACAAAATCTCAGGATTGTTTTGCTCCTCTTGGACAAAATGCAGATTACAAAGCCCGGAATGAGGTGCAAGATGGCTGTGGACAAAGCACCATCAATTGAAGGCCTCTAGCTGTGGTACAAACTTCCAGAAGAGATTAGATGAATCCACAGTCTGACCACCTTTAGGAAATTCTGCACAACATTCCTACTTGATACAGCTTTTACGCCATAATAAGAATGGCACTCTCAGGATCAACCACCCTTTTCTAACCCCACATTCTCCTCTCTCTCCTATCCCAAAAGTGAGACCCTACCCGAAGCAGAGCTTTCTATAACCTGAAAGGGAGCAGAGCCAGTATCCATAAAGATCAGTAGGGACATCCCTGCTGCCAATCTGATTAACATGGAAAGCACTCCTCAGATATTACGGTGCTGAGTACAAAACTATACACGTGATTAATGTTTTTTCAGGAGAGGTTCACTAACTACATGTATATTTGTCACATGTTAAACTACTTCCCTCCTTGGGAGAGAGCATGGAAGTACTTTGTTTTAAATGGGGTAACCAAATGAGTAGATTCTCCAGTCCCGCTCACACACTCTGGGTTTGAGCCTGTGAAGTGAATAGGAATATTGCAATGGACTTCAGTGGGAGCATGATCAGGCACTGTAAGCATTATGTGTTATCCCTGTTATGTTGGACTGATAGCTGCCAAAGTGGGCAAGTTTTATAGAAGCCATCTTCAGGCACCTATTTGTGAGCATGTTTAGCATAGTATCACATTATGCTGATTGTGCAATTCAGGGAGAGTTAACCTGTGCATATACAGAGGCAGAATTTTGCCAGTATAGACTATTCTAGAGGCAGAGCCTTACCGTTGGTTCAAAGAAATTAAAAACCGGGTTAAATTTTCAAATATGGACTCCTATGTAGAAGCTGCCAAATAATAATAATGTGTGTGTATCCGTGTCCTGCACAAAACACGCAGTCATGTGCATGGAACAATATTTCTGAGCACATTTAGCTCATTTCCTTGGCATGTCAGTGCAGGCTTTGTGTGTGCAACAAATATGCAGGCCCCCCCTTTTTTTTTCCCCAAGGGCACAGCTTGGACAACTACATTTGAATATCAGGCCTTTGAGTAGGTGTCTTTTTTCACATTACAAATTTATTCCTCTGTGAAATGAAAACTCATTCCTGGAGCTTCATGACAGAAAGTTCTGTGCAAAATTGTGTGGAACGTGGGGGCTTTGTCAGACAAAACTCTGTCCCCTGTTTGGTTTTATGTTCAGTTCCCCCTGCATCTTGTAGTGGCTATACTGATTCTAATGATGCCATATCATGCTATGACTAAGACTTCTTTTATTTAGCATCTTGTTGTGTCTTTGCTAGCTCACTTACCCTCTTCCCTCAATAATTGTTTTTCAGCAAATAAATTAATGAAGTGTGTGTTTGTGTATATTTGAGTATGCAAGTGCATACACAATTATATTTGTCGGAGGGCAGTTAATTAAAATGTCTCTTATTTGTGTCTCCTTTGAGAAGCCCTGGGTTTTAAAATCCTGCTGCAGAAACACTTAGAAGGTTACCACAGATACAGTTGTCACAGAAAATGGACACTGTTGTTTAGTATTAAAGTCATGTATTCCAGATGTGGGCATTTGTTAGTCAGTCTACTCTAAAATGACATACTGCTGAATCTTTAAAGGGCTTCAGTTTGGGAAAGCAAAATATGATTGGGCAAATTGCTAAAATATTTAAAGTGCAGCCTGTTAAAGCTTTTACTGTGAAGAGCATCACGTCAGAAGTTGTATGTGGTAAAAGCAAGTAATTGGCTTTCCATACTTCTGCCAGTCAGTCAGCATGGGGCTCTATTCCGATCCCTTCTATTTCATTGCAGATGCTAATAGCAACTCTTTTGATATTATTTTTTGGAGGGATGGGAACGGGAAGAAAGAATATTTATGGACATGAATGTGACAGACCTTTTTAAAATCAACTGAAAAGCTTATTGAAAATCTTCCAGGTCCCAACCCAACATTTAAAAACTTTTTTCTTATATTATTAGCTTTTTTTCCCTAAGGCAGGTGTGTTGAAAACATCTGTTTAAATGTAAATAAATTTCATTTTTGACTTTTATCCCTGTTTGGATATAGCTCTTGGGATATTTTCCCATCCATAATTCATAACGTTTTCCATTTACATTATCTGTGACTTGTTTTTTTTCCCCCCCAGGCATGACCCCTTGTTAATTCCCGGCAATGAGCAGATTGACAACATGGATGCCAGTGTGAAAAAATATGACTCCACGGGGATGTTTCATTGGTGTCCAGGAAAGGACATTGAAAAGGTCATTTTGGTGGGTGCCTTAAAAGAATGTCCAACAAAGTTCTATCCAACGAGAGCCCATTTAGACAAAAGGAATGTCAGATGTTTAATGGGTTACCATAGTTATCTATATCGTTTTAAAAACCATTGTACTGAAATCAGAAATGCAATATGGATGGATTTTGAGCCATCATTCTGGCAAACCCTGGTGGGTATACAAGCCTATAACACTTCACTGAAAATTGGCCCCAAATCCTGAGACTACACTTTCATATGGGTTAATGGGACTACTCAGAAGCTTAAAATTATACATGTACTTCAGATCTTTGTAGGATCAGAGCTATGGTGAACATTCACCATGTACCATTCATCTCTTTGAAACAAGGTGCTAATGCTTTATTCCTTATTAGTCAATGAGACTTTTGCCCTATTTAAATTTATTCCTTGGTTCTCAACATGTTAAAGCACTCAAACAAGCTTGAGTAAATGGTACTGCTATTCTACCCATCTACCGTAGTGATTTGGGTCTAGTGTGTATTCATTTCATTTGTTAAAGTGGGAGGGCCATCAAACTGACTCAAGTAATTAGAAGGCCTATCACAATCTGTTACATTCAGTGAAAGTTTGTGCTGTTTGTGTTCATGTACTCATACCTAAGAGTAACAAGTAACTCACTCCAGATCTCAAACACAAAACTGATGATCTATGAAATGAGCTCCCTGGTGGATCTTCACTTTGTCGCAGTTTATAAAGCTTTTCTTGAGATCGCTGTCTTCGTTTTCCCTATGCTATTGCGTGGTGTAACCAATAATGGTGACAGCCCTGGTTTATTCTAACGATCGGGGCGTAAAAGGTTGTTTCCCATGCTCCTCTGGGGCTATAATAACCGTGACATTGTTTGGAACTGCAATCTTGGCATTTAAACAATCAATAAACTAGTCAATTCCAGTGACTAAATTGTTAGCCAGAGTTTGGTCTGAACATTTAAAATTAATATTCGTTCCAGGGTGTTCAGTAGGCCATGAGGGGCCAACCTTACTGTCCATTACTTCATAACAGAGAGGGATCACTATACATTGCTTTATAACAGAGGGAGACAGAGATCAGCTGTAATATTTTAAATATTTTTTAACAGGTCAATCAGGAATGACCTTAACATGTTCTTCTACTGTGAAAAGTGTTTCTATAAAATGGCATTGTGGGGTTTCCTCATTTATTATCTCTTCTTGACGCCATATCAATTTTTCTCCGCTTGCAAATAAATAGATGTGGGGTTTTTTCCTCTTAACTGTCTGCTTGGTAAACTCAACCTGGGATCTACAAGTTTGGCTGAGTTATTTCTTGTTCTGTGCATCATCACCAGTGGTAAAGATCCTGCAAGCAAAAGGCTGCCCTCACTTACACCTGCCACAAATTATGTCTGTACGCACATCAGTGCAATCTTACTGCATGAGTGCAAGTGAGGGCATAATCTGAAGATGATGGGGTTGTTTAGAGTGTCCTATAATTGGAAGTTGTTTAAACAATTGTGCTGATGATGCCTGAACCAGAAAAGAACTCACTTCTCTGCCCCAGAGCTGTGTTGGCTGTGCAGGGCTGACAGAAGTATAAGGCCGTGTGTCCCTCAAGAAAGCAGACAGGACTTTGAACCTACATAGGGATTAGGTTTGTCAAGTGGAAAGGTGCCATTTCAGACAAGAACCATGGTTTGGGTTCAGTCTTGTAAGGGCCTGATTCAGCAAAGCACTTAAGCACATGCATGGGACTACTCATGTGCTTCAAGTTAAGTACATGCTTAAATGTTTTGCAGTATCAAAGCCAAGGTGCTCAGCATCTTGCAGGATCGAGTCCTTCAATATCTTTAGTGTGAAAGCTTCATTCTGCTCTCAGTTACATGAAAATTAATGGAGTTGCAGCAGTGCAGCTGAAAGCAGAATATGGGGTTTTTTTTAAACTGACGAGAAACCTTTTGGCCAAAACTGCTCCATAGGGAGTTCCTCTGCAGCATATTCAACATTTGCATTCCATGTAGTCTGTGAAAAGAATAAACAGCAGAGAGCCACAGCTTAGTGAAAACCTTTACTCTGTAGGTTAACAAAAATAAAAAATTACTATGTGCTGGCTTCAATAAATGTGCTACTTTGAATATAAGAAGAACCAAACTGAGTCAGATTCATGGTATATCTAGTCCATCCTATCTTCCGACAGTGGAGAGTATCGGAGGCTTCAGAGGGAAAAAACAGAACACACCAGAACAGTTTATTGAGTGATCCATCCCCTGCTGTCCAGTCCCAGCTTCTGACAGTCAGAGGTTTAAGGACACCCAGAGCATGGGGTTGCATCCCTGACCATCTTGGCTAATAACCATTGATGGGCCAATACTCCATTAAATGTTTTATTCATCGATTCTTCACCCTGTTCTCTGTTTTATTCATTGATTCTTCACAACCCGTAGCTAAGTTTTGTTGAATATCCACCTCACTGGGATCATAATTTTGATGCACATAGGATGATTTCCATTAGTGGAATGCAACAGCACCAAGACTAGATCCAGATGTAAAAGTCATCATCAACTAATGACTTTACTTAATGTTCATCTCAGTGTATGAGCTGCCTTCAAGACTGACTGGGATTACAGCACAAATTTAACCACTGTCATTGAGATAAGCAGATAATTCTGAACACCCTTTAGATGTGCTTCTTTAGATTCTTCCTTTCATCCCCTCAGTTGCTCTTGTCAATGAAAAGTCACCATTAGTCAAGTTCTTGCATCGTGGCTATTTCTAACTTCCAGAAGAACCCTCTGGGGCTTTTGGTATCCGGTAGTTTAGGTAAATCCGGTATCCGGTTTTGGTAAACTAAAACAGCACAGAGATTTCTCCAATTTACACTAAGGATGGTGCTGGTGGCAGCTTGTCCAAGGACATAGGCGAGGTCTTTGAGTCCTCCCCTGAGCTGCACCAAGCACGGCTCAGTCACAGGCTCAGATCCTGGACTACAGTCTTAAAACATTTACACACACACAAAAAATCTATAAATCTACAAGAACAGCTCAAAACATTTGTGGCCTGAGTCTCATTTACACGAAGGCTCCTTACATTGCTGGGTAAAAGGATGTGTAAAAGGCTGAAAATTCCATTAGCTCAGACCCACCAACACTGCTGTGAAATGGCAGTGAGCTGGAAAAGCATTCTGGGTTTTGACATTCTCATTTTGCTATAGAAGCTTTAGAACCAGTCCTGGCAGTCCAAGAAAAACACTTTGGACCAGAGAATATTTTACTTATGCCAGCTATAAGCTTTGGAAGCAAACCGAAAACTCTGGGTGTGGACATATAGAATCCTTTTCTATATGCTTTTGTAGCCAGAGTTGTTGGAAGTGTTTCCCCACATCTAGGGGCATCTGATCCTGCTCTCACACCAGTGTCCGTCAGGAGTTACTGCATTAGAGTCAGAGTGATGTAAGTATAACCAATGAGAGAGGAGACTCAGACCTTTAGCCTCCAGGCCTTATTGTGTTTGAGTTGTGGTTTGTTTCCCACACTCCCTCCATTTATACCCTCATTCTACAGTTGTGGACACATTATCCCGAACATAGTAACTTTATTCTTTTTCAGGTAGACCACTTTTTGCTTCTTAACCGGTTGTATTTTACAATTCACAACTATTCTTTTTACTCCTCGTACTAGAACATAAAGCTTTGCTGTGCTAGAGCAGTGCACATTTGAATACCAAAGTTAAGCCATCCGTATCCCGAACAGGTCCCTTCGCACCAAAATGAGAGTGGCAGAAAGATACATTCTTCCATGCTTCTCATTAGGTTAGAACCTCCCTCATCTCCCCCTCCCCCCGTCTGCCTTTTCTCTTAGTTTTTAATCACTAGTTCACCATACAGTGTAGTGCCCTGAACTCTTTGAAATAAATCCATCATCAAATGCATGATGGGGGAAATTCAGCCCTCAGTTAAATCCAGAGTAAATCCTGAGTGACTCCAAGCAGTAGAGTGCTACAGGTTTATACCAACATATTTGCCCAGAATTTGATCATATATGTCTGCATTATACTGTCTGGGCTTGTCTACCCTTAAAATGCTACAGCAGCATAGCTGTAGTGTAAGCACTGTCTGTGCCAATTGGAGAGGTTCTCTCGTTGGCGTAGGTAATCCACTTCTGTGAGCGGCAGTAGCTAGCTTGATGGAAGAATTCTTCCATTGACCTAGCGCTTTTTACATGGGGACTTAGGTCAGCTTAACTATGCCACTCAGGGATGTGGCATAGTTTACATTGGCATAGTACATCTTTGACCGGTGTAGTTAAACCGACCGAATTTTCAAGTGTAGACCAGGCCTCTGCCTGTGAACTGCAAGCTTCTGGTGGCAAGGACCATGTCTCCCTCTGTCTATACAGCACTGACCACACTCCATGCAAAATAAATAATAAATATAATAATGAATTACTAATGTCATCCTGCTTCACTGTGCGTGAATGATATTTACAGGAAAGTACTTTTTTTTTTTTGGTTTCGAATTCAGTTTATGATTTATGCTTCTTTTTGCTTTATCTCCCCCTTCCCTTATTGTTTTTCTTCCAGACCCGGAGTGAAGCAGCGATGACAGTTTTAAGTGGTCATGTGGTCGTTTGCATATTTGGGGATGCTAAGTCTGCATTGATTGGAGTAAGAAATCTAGTGATGCCATTACGAGCCAGCAACTTTCACTACCATGAACTCAAGCACATTGTGTTTGTGGGTTCACTTGAATATCTGAAAAGGGAATGGGAGACGCTGCATAACTTCCCCAAGGTTTCAATCTTGCCTGTAAGTCCAAAGTCAAAATATTCATACTTTTTTTTTTTTTTTTTTTTTTTTTTTTTACTGAAAGTCACCAACTGGACAGATTCATATTGACTTTAATCATAGGCTTTTACTTTTGTCTGTTTATAGGCCTCAGGACTTAGCCCTTCCCCTTTACTATATCTATGAAAACTGAGCCCTGAGAGACCTTATTAGAAGAAATTTGCAGCAGTGTTCAGTCCCTTGTCAAGGATGAATTTCAGCTGCTATCAAATGTATTAGCTGCGTTATCTATTGAACATTCACTCTAGTGCCCTGCGTGTAGCCTGTTCTGATGTTGTGATTTTTCTGACAGAATGACAGTACTTACTTATGACATTATTTATGCCTGAAAAACCTTTGAAAACAATTTTTATTATTTGTCTATCTATAACTGTAAAGGCTTGATACATGCTGGCCTGCTAGCTCTTTTGTATATAAGAGAATGATCATAGCATTTTCATTAAGAGCCCTTCCTTTTAAAAGGGTTCACAGTTTGGTTGTAAGCATTTACTAAACACAATGGGTGAAATCCTGGTCCCTTTAATAATAATAGCAAAACAGCCATTGACTTCAGTGGTGTCAAGATTTCATCCTCTGAGTCCAAAATTCAAAGGGCCTGATTCTCCACACACTCATATCATCATTCACACTTGTGCAGTGAGTGCAGAATGCTACCTCCAGTGTAAGTGAATGATTGATTCCAGTTTGGTATGGCTTTATACCCATGGGTGTAAATTACTTCACAAAGTACAAGCAGTGGAGGCTCAGGCCCTTGGTCAGATAGCAAAAGTGATGCTCTGTGCTTTACAAAAGTTCAGTAAAGCAAGCTTGGCTGTTCTGTTGTTTCAGCTTTTGGAATTCTTTAATCCTTACTTACCAGAATAGAAAAGTAGAATAGAAGTTTAGCATTTCTTAGCATTTTTTTTTAACTAACAAAAATGCAAAGCCCAGAAACTCACAGAGACCAGTGATAAATTTAGCCTAATGTGTGTAGGGATAACAGCATTTATTGAATGGAAGGGCAGCTTTGTCCAATATATGCTGCAGTTCGTGATCACTCCAAAGCTAAGATTTGTTGTTAATCTTTGTTTCTGTTCTGCAATTGCTGTACAGCGACATGGCATAGTTCTGTATTTAGTGCCTCACAAATGGCTTCAAGATCAAATTTTTCCTGTGAAAGATTTTTTTGCCAGCCCTGCAAATTCAGCCTGACATCTGAAAGTCAAGCCTCTTACCAGTAATAAAGATTCAGCAATCAGAACTTAGATGATAATATTCTTGATGATGTGTGAGAGAGCAGAATCCAGCTGTTGCTAAAGACCTATCCAATATGAAATGTTATTTTTGTTAATAAAATAAGGAGATATTGTAAGGTTTTGATCCTTAGATCAAAAGGCTCAAATTTGACTCCCTTGCACATATGCTTTGATTCAGTTTTAAATTACGTGATTATACACTACTTTTTTTCTATGGGTCCACTGCCTCATTTAGTATGAAGGATGGACACACCTTGGGCAGAATTAACGTTGCATGAAAACTTTAAATCTGGCATTTCCTAACTTTTGAGTGCCTGACTTTGCAACCTAAATAACGTTCTTTCAATGTACGTGTGGGAGGGGAAGTATGTGGTATGAATAAAGGACTGCAGCATTAGGCCCGTGTTCTTGTGTGAAAGCTCAGATAGTTGGCTTTGTGCCTGAAACTAGTATAGACACAAATATTGATTTGGTTTTACTTTACAAGCTACCTGGAGTTGTGCACTGGGCTGTGCCTTGGGCTCTGCAAACTAGGGCACCATGCTTTCCACCAGGCTTAAAATTCAGTCATCTTGGTTCTCTTAGAAGACGCTGTGGCTATAATCTGCAGCAGGTTGCTGCTGATCAGCCTGCCTTGGAGAACCACCTCCCTTTGGGGGATGTTGGTGAGGGATTTGGGAGGAGATTTTCAAGGGCACAAACAGGAGTTGGGTTCCTAAGTCCTATTGATTTTGAATGGAGTTGGGGCTCCTAACTGCCCTTTGTTCCATTCAAAATCTTCTTTTTGAAAATGCTTCATTTTCAGCAGCTATCATTCTTCCTGATTGTTCGCCGTGAATGAACATGAGGTGAGGGGTTGGGGTCTTGTCACTCAGTGTTTAAGGAAGTTGGGGCTGGGCTCTGGATACCCAGGGACACAACTCAGACAAAGGGAATATTTAGTGTCTCCATCAGCATTAGGGTCTGTGAGTACCAATCTGTGGAAGCTGACTGACTGAGCTGTCTCTGGCACACATATAAACCCACTATTTATTGCACAGGGTTCTGAGTACTGCCCCTGGTACCTAGACATAATATATTTTGCCTTAAATAGTCCATATCTTAAGTTTCAGAGTAAATATTGTCTTGTGTATAATATGTAGCAGGTTAAGTGTTGTATCTTGGTTGCCTTAGTTATGAAAAAAAAAAACCCACTAACTACCACAACATTTCATTTTAAATACTGCATTCTCTGAAGGTAATTGTAGCTCCAGGAAATATTATATGAATTGTGCCCATTTACTTAACATCCTGTTTCTGTTTCAAAGGGTTTAATCACATAAGTTTAAATATCAGTGTGTTTTGTTGGTAGAGGCACCAAAAACATATACTGGAAAGGATTAACCTTTCTTGTGTATTGCTCCAGGTAGTAAGCATTTTAGAAAAATAGCTTCATCTTGATTGCAGTTAGAATGTGTAGGACACACAAGGCTTTCCTGTTTAAATTGTTATTTTTTTGCCCAAGACCTGGATGACCTGGTAGTAGATAAACAGACATTTAGAACACACCCCTTGTTATGTTCGGAAAGCCAGAGGTTGCCACATGACAGTGACTTAAATCAAGACAATTTCAAGTCACAGATGAGATGCAGAATGCTGGCATTATTCCTATTTCTTGTTTGTTAGTAATAGCTTGACTGAGTATTGAGACTGAACCTAAAATGCTGCCATCAGCACCAACTACCCTTTAGATTAGCACACATCTCCTATTCCCTGGCACATAGTTAGACCAGCTTAATGTCAGAGCATAAAAAAGATACTTGTTAAATAATTTCCCAAAGCTCCTTCTCAATCTTTAATTTGTTTTTCTTTTTTCCCCTCTCTCTCTCCCCCACCCTCTTTTTTTTTTTTCACGATGCCGAAGGGTACGCCATTAAGTCGGGCTGATTTAAGGGCTGTCAACATCAACCTCTGCGACATGTGCGTTATCCTGTCAGCCAATCAGAATAATATTGATGATGCTTCGCTGCAGGACAAGGAATGCATCTTGGCGTCACTCAACATCAAATCTATGCAGTTTGATGACAGCATTGGGGTCTTGCAGGCTAATTCCCAAGGTAAGGACTGCCCTATAATACTTCTCTGCCATGCCTACAGGGGACAGGACCTGGCAGGAAGAATATCCCTCACTCAGTAATTCAAAGAACCTTACATCAGCTTGCTTGACAGTTAAACCTGCTGATTGGTATGATGGCTTTTAAAGGGACAGTCACATAGTTTCCCTGCTGTATCACAAAGGAAATCTGGAGCAGTGGGGAATGAATGAAGCAAGATTTTAATTTTTAAATGTGTTGCACTTTCCTTTTTTTCCCTTTAATCGTTGATTGCTAAATCCACATGATTCTGTGTGTTCTAGTTCCACCAAATAAAGTTGCATTTTTACACACGACATAGCCAGAGATGGCTTATCTTCACTCTGGATGCAAAGTGGCATGATGGTAAATGCTGGCCCACAGGTTTTTCGCTGTGTACGCTAGACGGCAGCCAAAAAATAGCCAAATGCCACGCAACAAAAAGGAAAAGAAAGATAATTTAAACAGAGGTTTCTTTACATTTTCTGTGCTTTCTTGCTCAAAAAGCCCCCCAGAATTAACTCAAAACTGATTTCTGCCCTTGGATTGGCAAGCACAGCTCCTATAAAGGCATGGAACAAATCCTACAGTCTTCACTGAAGTCTACAGGCCTGATTCATAAGTACCCCAAGGCCATTTTACACCAACTATGCTTGTAAGCAGCCCTAAGACACCCTATCTAATACCATCAGTGTAGATCCAGCCATCTTTAGTCCCTGCAGAAGTGCAGGCAAGAGTGGCCTCCGTTAAGCCTTTTAAAACGATGCAGTGCGTTATCCCTCCAGAACCAACCCGACTGTACTGGCTGGGGCAGAAGGGTGGTGCTACGGCCCATGCTCTCCTTCCCTCCTGTAAGCACCAACCTTGTGCAGTACTTACCCTCGAGGTACACGAGAACTGAGATTAAGACTCGTTCGTGCATAGAGAGCGTGGCTGGAAGGAAGGCCTCTTGTGACCTCTCCTTGCTGCTCTGTACAGTTTAGCACAAAATCCGTACTTGGGTTGAACTGTCACTGAAGTTAATGCAGTTAAGCCTGAGCAAGGCGTGCAGGATTAGGCCCTGTAGGAGTTCCCCTCAAGAGCCAAATGACAGAATGAAAACCTAAAGCACATTGGTAAATTGATAGATTTAGAATCATAATCTCAAATGGTGGGATTGTGAATGCTGGCACAAGAAGCACTTGCTCACCTCAAATATGATCAGCAGCAGTGGAGGGAGGAGTTCTGAATCAGATCCAAACCTTTGTAACTCCTTGTACATGGGCTAGCAAACATACCTTGTGTGAAAATGTAATTAGACTGTAGAACTCATTGCCACAGGATATCACAAGGGCCAAGAATTTAGCAAGATTCAGAGGGATTGGATATTTATATGGGTGACAAGCAGGGAGATAAAATTTCATGCTCCAGAGTTTATGCCAATCTCTAACTATTAGTCATTAGGATAAGACCTCGCTAGTGGGGCTGCCTGCTGTGGGGTTTTTTACATCTTCATCTGAAACATCTGCTGCTGGCAGGGATATTGGACTAGCGGAACCACGGGTGTGATCTGGTATGGCAGTTCCTTCCAGAAGGTGTGCAAATGGTAATGGAGGGGACCAGTGTTTGTTTTGATTTATTTGTTTGTTAATGGTCAGAGAGCAGATAGTTTCCCCCCAGTGATCTGGCCTCCTTCCGTAGGCTGGTGCAGAAGGGAACATTTTGGTTATAACACATGGCCCTCCCCAACAATGTGCTGACCAGGAGCAAGCAGGGGAAATTTCTTCCCAGCCTTGTGCATGAGACCGGGGGTTCACAATCTGGGACTGAAAGGTGTGTGCCAGTTTAGAGCTATGATAAACTTTCATTGAGTCTACCCTTTATTTGCTGTGTGTATAAATCAGTCAGCATTCCCATAAAATGTTCCCTGGATCACGTAGCTCCTGAGTGGCAGGATCCAAAGGAACACAAAGTATCTGATCAGTCTGGTGTAGTCACAGACACATAACGTCACATGACACCAAGATGGGAAAAGGATATCCAGAGGGAGAATCTGGGCAAGAGGGGCCAGATAAACTAGGAAAAACAATGTTCACCAAAGGCAAATCAACTGAGGATAGCTGCAGAGGAGAAATCAAACAGCCACAGCTTTCTCAAATTTCCATCACTGCAAGCACAACCAACTTCCAATCAGTTAATAACATCACAGTAACTCACTGCCACTCACAGTGCCAGCTGTCCAGAAATAACCCATGCCACCCAGTGAAAACAGTAGAAAAGTGGCATACCAGTGACATGGAATAAAGGACTATGCCCTGCCAAGAATTCCTTGCAGGCAGTAGAAGACTACAAAGATCCAAGGACCCCAAACATCACTGTTACCCAGCCTTTATCATTCTACAGCCCTTTAAACTCGTCCATGAATCCGTCATTACCAACATCTGAGCATGACGCTGCCATTGTAGCATTACTTTTCCAGATCTGGGGCTGTCGGGGAAGGCTTGCTTTCCTATCCCACTAAATGTTTGGGGTTTTTTTTCATTTGTGGCTCATAGAGATTATTTGGACATGTGGAAGCTCCATGTTTAAAATCAGGCCTCCTCTCTGATTGCACCCTCAATCTAAATACTTGTGTTTCATGCATGGCAACTTAGCTCCATGTTGGTGTGCTTTTTGTGCTTATGTGTATATTATTACATTAGCTAAGCAAGCTCACATCCTTATCCTTCTCTAATCATGCTTGAGTTTATTTTATTTTTATTTTAAATTCTGTCTCCCTCCCTGCTGTAAGAGACCCCCTCTGTTTTGCTTAGCCCTATTTAGGATGGCTAAAGAGCAGAAGCCTCCCCCTTGTGCCCAGCACTGAGGTTAGCAACAATCCCAGTCCTTGTATTCTTTGCACGGAAAAACTCTGCCAATGCAGAGAGGAATTTTCCCTCCCAGCAGCATGCAGGGACTGCAAAAGCCCCAAATAAGGGGATACAAAGTTGGCTTTTGCAGAAGAGAATTTCAGCCGCAATGCCATGACCACGAGTCAAAAATGGTGGAGTGGGGTCACAGTCTAACCCTCATTGGCACCATTCGGTGGAGGAGGAGTGGATTATGCTACCTTTTATAAAAGGCTTGGGGGAGTCCCCAGTGCCCCTGGACACATTCTTCAGGCAAAGATCAATGTGCATTTTAAACATGTGGAGGGTTATACAACCTTTCCATGGAAGCAGACATTTCCATGTGTGCTGACTGCAGAATTTGGCCAATGGCTTATTCCACTGGCAACAATATTTTAGGAAGGGTGGGAGGGGGTATTTTAAAAGCAAACTATTGGGTTGGAAAACAGTTACCGTCTCAGTGGGTTGCACCATTTATGTATCTACAACTTCTGAATTGGTTACATTGCTTTCAACACAGGAGGTTTTCTTGAAAGATCTTGAATACTATGGCTAGGTTGTCAGACACAATCAGATCAATAGGTGGCATAAACTTTGCAGGCAATTGTATCCAGTGTGACATTTTGTCTATGAGATGCAGTTTTAATGTAGAGTAGGCACAACTACGGTGACAATTATATGAAGCAGGTGATCTAGCTTCTGCTGGTCAGCAAATAGCATAACAGAACCACTTTGCGGCTCCTTGTTGGCAACAAAGTGCCTTTATTTACAGTGAGTTGTCACTAGCTTTGCTTAAACATTTGTGTATTATTTATCACACTCATTCATCCAGGAAAACATTTCAATTCACATCAGCCTGTACAATCTCTCACCATTGCCAAACTGGGCTTTTCTAGTTCTGAATATATGGTGTTTGAATTCCTACCCAAATAAAGATGGCCTTTGATACGGTATTGAAGAGGGAAGAGAAAGCTGCATATGGATTAGGCTTCCCAATTTTTGACCAGGGAATTTACTTCTTAGTTTTTTCAATGCTCTTTAAATAGCATCTGGGGGGTTGCCATGTAATCAGTACAATTCTGTGGTTAATGGTAAGTGCAATCTCACATGCAAAGATGATGTATAATTTATGCTTGTCCCATCTAAAAAGAAAACAACGTAGCAATAATTTCATTGATAGGTTTTTCTATGAGCAAGGAATGCCACCCGTTTGTTCAAGTGAGGTTTTCCCACCACCTCTGACCCCTATCTCTCCCCCTTCACACACGACCTTTTCTTTTTAAGTATTTGGCCTCCCGGAGATTTATTGGAGCAAATATGTTCTGTCTAGGGTGAAGGAGCTTTTGTGACCTAGAAAGAGAACTGAGTGTGGTATGCATGTATCTATCATGTCTTCAGTACATTATTTAAGACATATTTGTATGCAAATACTGCTCAAATTTAGTGCGGTGTGAATGCTGAGGTACCCACTACCATTGCAAGAAGTCTTTTTTCTGACAGCAGGTGTCAGTAGAATAAATGTTCGTGAGTGGACTTCTGATTTTTTCTTTAATTGACAAAGCTTACAGTTAAATGTTCCCAGGCTTTGAATGTAACCAGGAAGTCTTTAAACAGCGGTACTAAAAAAATCAGCTTAAAAAGGGGGCATAGGATATTTAATAATTGTTTGTGCATGTAACATGTATAAATAAATGTAAACACACACTCTGTAATCTAAATATTATATATGTGATGGTCCTTGGCCCTAAAATTCAGTTCTGGACTCAGGCACAAACTTCCCAAAGTTTCTGGGTATTTTGGATCCAGAGTTTATATTTGGGCTTAACTTTTGTAGCACCATCGATAAGTAAGGTTGCCCAACTCTTCTCATTACAAAGACCCTGTTCTGAGCTGCTTATAAATTTGACAAACTTTAATCATTTGGGCAGAAATTACCAGTGCCAGGTGTCTGCCTGAGGCTGAACTGCTTTGGAAAGTTTCAGCGAAAACTGTTTAACTGCTTCTGAGAACAAGGTGAGGGAAAACATATGCTGATGACATTTTCTCTGAGCTCTAGCACCTTCATGCTTTGAAGCAAGAATATAAAAATTGGTAGGGCATGGATGTGTGCTGATCTTGTGAAAATCTGCCCAAATTTGGCCAAGTTATAAGCCTTTTAGAACTGGCAGTTTACACATGCTCAATAGAGACTTCTTAGAGTTTAGCAGCTAAAATATCCAAAGATTCCATCCTCACTGAGCATGCTGCAACCCCTCACAGTTCCTACGTGTGCTACACTCACTGAAGATTCCATCCTCACTGCCAGACTGCACATGTGCTATCCCCACAGAGTGACTGAGCATGCTCAATTCCCTTCACTTCTCCTATGTGTGACAGCACTGCATATGCACCATACCCACACATCGACTGAGTACCCTTCAAATCAAGTACCCTCTTGGCCAAGCCAGGCTTTTCCTACAATCACTGCTTCTGGTTGCTTGGGACAGGGGGCGCTGGGAGCCTGTTTCTGCTGTGGTCTCAATTTCTGGGTGCACCCCCACAAAGAGGCCTATGAAACAGGTGTTGCAGAGCCAGCTACGATAGCCCTGTGCCAGCCAGGGATTCCCCCACAGTGAGACAGCTCCTGAACTAGCTACTATTTAAGCCAACATTACAGTCACTCTTCAGAGCTGAGGTGCATTCAACTAAACCAAAGGCAGACCACATAAGACCTGTCTTTTTATAAATGGGGCTTCAGCTACAAAGGGATTATATGTTTAATATACATCCAGAGGTGAAAGTAAGCCGGTATGCCCCGGTACGGTGTACCGGTAAGAGCCGGTGCGCCGTACCCGGACCGGCTTTCCCAGAGGGCAATTTAAAGCCCTGGGGTAGCAGCGGCGGGGATTTAAAGGGCCCCGGAGCTCCAGCCGCTGCTACCCCCCCCGGGGCCCTTTAAATCCCGGCCTGAGCCCTGCTACCCGAGCCTGGGGTAGCGGCGGCGGGGCTCTGGCAGGGATTTAAAGGGACCCAGAGCTCCAGCCGCTGCTACCACCCTGGCCCTTTAAATCGCCACCAGAGCCCTGCTGCCGAAGCCCTGGGCCCTTTAAATCCCCGATGGAGCCCGGTCACCGCCACCCCAGGGCTCGGGTAGCAGGGCTCAGGTGGGGATTTAAAGGGCTCAGGGCTCCGGTAGCTGCTACCACAGCGGAGCCCCAGGCCCTTTAAAGCTCTGCCAGAGCCCAGAGTCCCAGGGTAGTGGTGGCAACCGGGAGCCCCCAGGGCTCCTCAGTGTTTTAAAGAGCCTGGGGCTCCACTGTGGTAGTGGCAGCTGGAGCCCTGGGCCCTTTAAATTGTTCCCGAGCCCCGGGGCTCCCAGTCACCTCTGCAGCTGGTAGCTCGGGGGTGATTTAAAGGGCCCCAGGCTCCCAGCTGCCACTACCGCAGCTGGAGTCCTGGCTCTTTAAATCAAGATTTAAAGGGCCTGGGGATTTAAGGCCTCTTCCGATTGAGGCCATGCCCCCTGCTCAGGACTCCGGCGTACTGGTAAGTCCTCTAACTTACTTTCACCCCTGTATACATCTTATCTGAAGCCTCATGTATCCAATAAAGCTCTATGTGACCTGTTTGGTTTAGCTAAATGGCATTCTAATGTATGCTACAATTTGCATTGCAAAGGTTCAAGTGATTCCTGTGGATACTTGCACACGTATTTAGTGTCACTTTTCCATAGCAGCTTATCTAGGATTGTGGTGGTTCTCCATCACTTAAAGTCTTCAAGCTAGATCTTTGTTTTTGGGGGGGAGAAAGAGGGGTTATAAATAGATGGTTTCAGTAGAGGCCATGAAGGCCTGCTCAGGTAATTGAAGATTCCATTCTTCCCCTGATTCAGTGCTTAATTTGTGCCAGGGCTTGACAGACCTGAGCCCTGGCACCTCTAGGCTCGGCAATTCATAGCCCTGGCACCTCTAGGCTTGCTGCATCAGTTATGAATGTAAAAAAATTGTTTGAACCATGGCACCTAATTGATTGAGCTCCGGCACCTCTTTCATTACAAATGAAGCACTGCTCTGATTTGCCTGACTGGTCCTGGTCTGCGTCCTTAAAGAGTCTGACCACATGCCATTGGGCTTCCCCTGTGGTTTGAGTTCCTAGTGTGCTTATTTCAGTGTTCTTTTGCCCAGTTCTCACTGCTATAGATGCTGGGGCAATGTAGCCCACTTGTGTATATTGGTTTTTATTGCAGGACTACCCTCAAAAACCAAAGATGTTTGTGAGCTTCCTAGGACTTCCTCTTAAACAGAGGCAGACTGAAATTCATCATCCCCACGAAGGGTTTGGTCCATCTCAGAGATGGTCTTTTGAACTTTGAGGGGGGGAAGAAGAGGGTAAGATAATGGAGGCGGTTCCTGGGGCATCATCTCCACTCTTGCTTCTTCCTCCTCTCCTCTGTGTAACAGCTGTGAAAGTGCAATTGACTGCTGCTGTATATTGGCCCATCACTTTGATATTTAGGGCTCTAGCCAATTTTGGGCTGCTGCATATTTATCCTCCTACTTATCTTCCTGTGACATTGAGTGCTCTAAATCTGGCTTTACCAGATTGCATGCTCCTTCTGAGCAACTGAAAGATTGTCCTTTGCTTTTCCTTGTACCCAGTGCAGCATTTTACATTGCCATTTCCTCAGTGAGGCGAGTAAGTGATCTCCAAGCCCTGTTTGTAGATTTGTCTCCTAGGTTATTTCACAAAGCTAATATTGTGCTACACCCAGATCCTAAATCCTGAACGTGCTATTGGATTTACAGCTAATCCAGTCTACGTCATTGCCAGTTTTCCTCTAAGCCTCACATTATGCCAGAGGAGGCTACACTGCATTGTATGACTGTCAAAGATGCCCTCCCCTACTATTTGGATATCCTTTTAAGAAATCACCATGGCTGTTTCTGGCTCTTTAGGAAAAGCCCAAGGGAATAGCGATCTCTGGTTATCCACATGCTAATCCAAATGGCCCAGAAATTTTCCAGATGGCCCAAAATCTAAATGCAAACCTGTTATAAATGAGCCCAAATGCCAAGGCCAGGAGGGCTTAAAGTATATCCCACTAGAGGAGCAGCTGCCTCTATGGCTTCCTTTCAAAATGTCTCAATTGCTAAAATGAATAAAACTATGAGTTCAATCCACGCATTTAGAAAGCATTATTCTCTCAGCACACAAACTCATCCTATGCCTGATTTGGGGCAGCAGTGGCCATCATTATCTGACTAACTCCTCCTGCTGGCTGCTTGCTAGTCTCCATAAATGGAGCTATGCAGAGGTACTTCCATGATGGAGAAAGAAGTTCCTCATATATATTGCTTTCGCAGATCCCTGCTGACTCTCTCTCCATCCTCCTTTATTCACAGTGTCTTTATTTTATAGATAAATATTTTGTAGAAAAGACCATGAAAAATTCGATGCATGATGAATGTGCATGCACCCCAAATAATCATACTGCTTCCAAACCTCCAGGGTGTATGACTTTTAAGTGTGGATCTGCATTGGCAATGTATTGTAATAATTTCAGTAACTCTTGTTTCTCCTCCCTCTGTTCCCCACTCTCTCCCCCACCCCCCAGGAATATTTATCAAGTGCTCCCACACAGCATTTCACTTTCACAATATTTTCCTTTTGAAATTTCACATGTTGGGAATTTCACTTGTTGTTTTACCCACCAGACAAACCAAGCTCAACACAAAATATTTGTCTTCGGTTGTAACTAAAACTGTTATTTTGCTTCCTTCCCAAAAACCAGGAAGACAATTACACTTAACTGTTTAGAGATTTATAAATGCCTCTGGGTAGTAATTTTAGATACTTGGCCCAATGATTTCCTTTTATTGGTTAAAGATTTAAGTCTTATTTTGACTCCTATATAATAAGAGCAGCACATTTCATTAAAACCGCTTTCTAAACAATAAAGAAAAGCCATCTTATGGCTCCAAGCAGGTCTAAAGTACTGAAAGGAAGGCTGTACAATAGCATTTCTTCCATGGATATTACAAGACAGATAACTGTAGCAGTGCAGATGTATTTCAGCATAGCAATCATTGCAGCTGTTTTCTGAATGACTTCAACTTATGAGAATTTTCCCTAGGAACAGTATTTCACCACATGAGAGATCTTTGTAAGGCCATTTATAATCCTGGTAATGGATCTTCAAACAAAAAAAAAATCAAGGGAAAAAAAATAAAGTAAAGAGGAGGGAACTCCTGAGTAATATGTTTCTCATTCATCATGGAAAGGGTCTTGGGGGGAAAATCATATGAAATCGAGTAGATATATTCAAAAAATTTGCACATGCTTTACAATGTAGCAGATTACACAGGTTAAAATAACTTTGAATAAGAAAAGCTTACGGTTTTAATCTAGTTCTTTTTGAAGTTAGTGCTGTTTTCACCATCAATTTCCATGGAAGCAGGAACAGGATCTGATTGAGAGGACAGAAATACACCTTGGAGTTGTTTGTTAGTCACTGAGTTAGATTTCATTAGATTTGTTTCACAATGAGAAGATACAGTAGTTGTAAAATGACTGCACCCTTCTGGAGCCCAATCTTGCACCCTGTATGCAGGAAAACTCCCATTAAAATGAACATCCGGTTTAAGTTATATCCCATTGGTAATTAGTGTTTTCTTTTTTCTACTACACATCAATGATTGTTGATCTTTTTTTATCCCAGAATTGTTAAATGAACATCATCTACGGTATTACCAGTATAAGTATTAGAAGTGAGAAAATATCTTTACTTATCCCTTCAATGTTGTCTAAAAATACTTGGTCAGTAAAGGTTCTCTCTCAGTTCCAAGCATTGCAATGGTGAATATGTAACACTTGCATGCAATGTTGAATTGCAATATGTTGGATATGTTTCTAACAAGTTCAAAAAAAGAAGTGGTTGGGAATTAATTGCATCATCAATATTTATAGAAGATGCTTTTTGCTGCATGTTGAATATTACTACTTCCTTGTATTGTGTCTTAGTTTAGGTTGTGAAGTACAGAATAGTCAAACACATAAGACAAACACAAGACATCCTTCAGAACCCATAACATTGATAATCAGCATATCAGGTTTGCCATGAGAACTTTGTATATAACAACCAAATTCCATTCCCCACACAAAGCAAGGGGGACCTGCGCAACTAATCGGGGAATGGAATTTCCCCCTTAACCAATAGCCAGTGTATACAGCAGCAGAATTTTATCTATAATAGAAGCTGCAGCCCTCTATGGACCTTGCTTGTTCACGTATCCACCAGCCATGTCCACTCACCAGCATGCCCCAAAGACAGACATACCCACCTTATGGTGCTCTGCAGAGAGCAACTATGAAGCAGAGCAAGTGCTTCAGGGCATGCAGGAATGTGGATTAACTCTAGATAGCCTCTCTATGGTTTCCACATACAATCAAAGGTGAAAGATTAAAAAAAAAACCCTGAGAACATGACATCTGATCAGCCCTGAGAATCTATTTTTAAATACCTGGATTTCAGTGTTAATAAAGCAATTTATTACTCAATTGCAAAAATGAGAAAAAGGCATCTCTGGCCAGTTTTTAAAATAATTCTGTAATTTTTGCCAGGGATTGCTGGATACAGCTGGTTCTTATAATGTCTGTTGAGTAGAAGCTGCAGTCATAAACATGATGAAGTTAGTGTGAAAGTTCATGATATAAAAAGATCAATGATGTTTATTTTGCAGAAGTACCGTAAACCACTGGCTACAAATCTGATCCATCCAAAACCTAGAATTGACCTTTACTTTGGGGTGAGGGAAATGGTTACTCGTAGAAGGGCTTGCGATTTCCTACTGGGCAAAGTTATTTTAATTTCTAAGACTTTAGATATCTATCATCCTTTCCTATGTCTAATAACAATAGAAATGTGGATAAGGGGTGTGTATAAATGAATGTCTCTTTTGGAGGGCACATATACTAATACATCTAAAATGTAACAGTGGAATATTCAAAAGTGCTCATCTCTAGCCCAGCTATGTTCCCATTCAAGCCAACGGGAGTTGTACCATTGACTTCAGTGGGAGAAGAGGTAGGCCAAAGCTGAACACTTCTGAATCTCACATTAAAATATCAACTATTTATTATGTATTCAGATTATACCACATTATAGAAAAGTGCACTTATCCCAGGTAGATGGAATATTAAAAACAAATGAATAAAGTAGCCAAACACAAATTCTTGGGATCAATTTTCAAAAGGGCCTAAGTCAGTTAGGAACCTCAGTCCCATTTTCAAAAGTGACTTAAGCACTTAAGAGCTTGGTCTCATTGAAAATCATAATGCTCAAGTCTCTTGAAAAATGGGAATTAGGCTCCTAAATCACTCAGGCCATTTGGAAAATTATATCCATAACCAAAACCAGAATGCCCCTATAGCCTTACTAGCAAAAATGCTAGGATCACACACGAATGATGCTAGGAGCTTTAATTCGAGGATCACGCCTAGTTAAGAACACTCTTGGATTGCATATTTCATGGGTGATCCTGGAACTTTTACTGTCATGGATGTCTTCCCTTTTCCTTAAGGTATCCCAAAACACTCTGACAGGGATCTCCTGCTGAGTTTACTGATTAATCCCGCACTGGCCAGCTGAACTTGGGCAGAGGTTGGGTTTTTTTCAATAGTCAATTGGCAGTTCTTTTTTGCAATAAACATATCAAAAGTCGTGAGCTGGGCATCCTCAGTGAAATAACATGTTAGGGATGCTCAAAATTTCTCAGCACCTGCCCCACTTCAGCACTTTGCTCACATATAATACTATTCAGGTTCCAGGTCTTCTAAACAGCAATAAAATAACAGAGCATTAACTGCCTACAAGACAAATGTAAAAATAAGCCCAGACAGTTTTGGCATCATCCTTATTCTAGATGTTGGGTTGGTTGGCTATTATAATTTTATTTATTTATAGTAAAGACTGCAGCTGGGATCAGGGCCTCATTGTGCTAGGCACTGTACACACACACACACACATAGTACAGCCCTGAAGCATGTACAGTCTAAGGCCCCAGTCCTACCAAGACTTAAGTACGTAAGTACATGAATACTCCCATTGACTTCAGTGGAACTAGTCAAATGTGTGCAAGTCTTTGCAAGATTTGGGGCCTAAACAGATAAGACAGACAAAGGGTGGAAGGAGGCAATACATTCAGCCGGGCTAACTTCTTGCTTTATACCCATTATAGCCATTTTCTTTTTTCAAACAGAATGTCCTGGTCCTCCAGCCTTTACAAGAAACCCCAGGGAGGAGGGAAGTTTCCACCCAGGACCCTTATCCCTTCTTTGTACTTTCCCCGCAGCTTGCACTCTAGTATACTGAGTAGATTCTCTGGTGCCTGAACTCAGGTACCCTGAGCACTTTCATGCCTTCTGTAAATATTTCCTTGGAGAGCGAGGGGAAAAAAAACATAGGTCAGGAAGTTTTCGATCCTGCTGCTGTGTTGGGAGAAGGAGGGAGGGATATGTTACATTGACCCCCTTTCATTGCTTGTATTTGAGGGATGCAGCTAAATCCTGGCCCAAATGCCTTCTAACTTTCACAGCCACTACATCTCTCCCCCTAGCTTCAGACTCCTTCTCCTAGGTCTATAGGGCGATAAAGCTGGACAAAGGAGGGAAACAATACGGTACATCAGATGCGATTTCACACTTAAACTATACATGCGATTAATAGTCCCAGGACCATTATAAATTCACTGTGCCTCATTTACAATTATTACTTTTTGTTCAAAGTCTCCAAAGGAAGCCCCATATTATGCAGTGATAGGTGTGTTTGCGTGCTTGCGCAGGCGCATTACTGATGCTGAGAAATAAAAAAGTGAAAATAAAAACCTCTCTTTTTATGAGCATTAATTATACACCAGGCAAGGAAGCAATTGCCTCTATGTTATGAAATATTAAATCAAAATGCTTCCTGCTCCCAGATGTCCTAGAGATAAATACAGCAGTATTTTGAAGCCCCACTTGGAGCTGTTTTGCCTGCAAATTTATAGTTTTGTGTCCATTTTCAGAAAACCCTGTTTTATGTGAAGTATAGCACTCTTGGTAGTTTTTAAGGAGCGAACTCCTCTGGAGTTGCCTATGTAGGCAACAACTCTTATGTAGATTGCACACAAGGGATCTGAAGTTGAAAGTCTCCTTTAAGATGACAAATGGGTTGAAAGTGTTATTGTCTTTGATTGCATGCTTTACATCATCTGTATGTAGGAATAACAGGGCTATACTTTATCTTTAGCCATTTTATAAATATTTAAGTCCTTATAGTTGCCTAAAGATATTAAAGCATATTTTAGAGTAGCTGGAATATAAATATTATATATAGCACAAGATACCAAAGTAGTTTAATGAATTCATAATTTTCTGTTCACTTTTATTGGAATGTGTTTTATGTTCTAAAAGTTCCATTTAAAGAATAAGATACCATTCTGCTCCTGGACAACATATGAACTATCAGTAATTGTCATCGTGGCTGCTTTAAATGAAGATTATGAGGCTTCAATTAGCAGGAAGAAAGGGAGTATTGGCATTAGGGTGTATTTGCTTTCCCCATGTTTCAACAAAAAATAAATATATTTTTTGAATAAACAATTTTGTAGTTTAAATTTTAAATAGTTTCCAAAACTGGAAGTTTTGTATTAGGTAGTTTTTTGCACTGTCCCTATATTTGTAAAAGCTGCTTATGTCAGGGGAAGAGACATATTTAGATCCAATTATGTAGGAGCATTTCTGTTTAAACTGGCAATTAACTTTCCAAAATAGTCCTGTATCACCAATCTTTTTGGTGACATTAAAACCCTTTAAAGGTAGTATTGTTCAGCTCTATAAATACAAAGGTATGCTCTGGGCATACCTGTGAATATTTTCAATTTCCAGTGAAATATAAAGAGTTTCCTTTAATATTTCACAAAGTTTCTCTAGTTCCCAGTGGGAGTCCTTGCTGGGTAATGCTTGCTAATTGCCAACAACAAAACTAGACATACAAAGCTGGTAAATTACCTGACCCCTTACATTTTAATGAGACAACAAGGATTTCATGAAGTGATGTTGTTTCAGTGGTTAATGGTGTCAGCAATGTTGTAATTGTAGGTTGAGACACATTAGCTGAACAACCACATGTAGGAAGGGTTTCTCTTGACAGGCCCTTTGGAGAATAGAATGTTATTATCATTAAGCCTATGTCATTTGCATGCTGCTAATCACTTACTTTATTATCCTGTGTATCCATTGTCTTTCTTTAATTGCTCTTTAAATTTAAATTAAAAATAGTTCCAATGCCCACGATAGTAGTGATAACATCTTGATTATGAAGATAACGTCAAGAAAATGAAACATATAGATAATATATTACAAGATTACGAGATAGTTATGTGCAGTACCTCATGAGCCTCATAAGCATAATTTTGGTATCTTCCCTTACTTTGGCACATATTGTTTGTTTAATAAATGGTTATTTATATCCATTGGAGCAATTGTTTTAGGAAAGTACAGTGTCACTGTTATACTTGTCTTTAGTTTGGAAGGCTTAAGAGAGACTAACTTGGTTAGTGCAACATCAAGAACAGTCCATCCAATCCATTAAATATCCATAGGCGATCAAAATACTTTAATCCAGTCATCTGTCCTTTTAATTCTTTGGTCTGTTATCCAGTGTTGGGAGTGAATCATAATACCTGCTATTTGGCTGTAGAACTGCCATTGAGCCTTAATAAGTTCAGTGCAAACCCTTTGAAAGAGGTGAAATTTTTGTCCAAGGGCCTTATTTGAATTAACCAAGTTTCCAATGATCAAATGTCACTTGGAACCAGAGACAAGGTTTGGCTTGCAAGAACCAGAATTTGAACTAATGGCAATATTGGAAAAAGCCATGTGATTTGACCATACTGATTTGTACAGCAAAATATGGTTTGAATCTAAATTTCATTGGGGAGCAGCCACCTCAAAATGTACAGCTAATGTTCATTTTAAAAAACCCCAATCTTTGAGGAACAAATCACAGATGCAAAAAAACAAAAACAAAAAAAAAAAAAAAAAGAAAGAAAGATCTAATGAGCCACTGCAGATTTGTGTATGCAGACTGAGCTCACACCAAAGATCAACCTGCATTTGCAAATCAAATTCTTTTGTACTTTGAATCAAGCATTTTCCAGAGCTCAATATTCTTACAAACCGAAACTGAAATAAATTCCTACACCTTTATAAAACAGCTTCTTTAAAGCAGTAGGAGGAATGGAGTGTGCTGTTGAGTCGTATTTCTGGGTATCTGATTATTCTTATTTGACTTGATCTGGTATTATTGCCATTAATGGAAATTTTGCTTTTGAATTCAGTGGGTCCAGAATTTGTCTAATTGTTTTTATATGTAATTTATACAGTGCCATAGGTATACCTGAACCTTTACAGGCATACTACCTGGCTCTGAAAAGCTTACACTTTGATTTAGACCTTACACAAGTACAAAGTAGAGATGGATTGTTTCATTTAGGCATTCTGCTTGTTGATTCTAGGTTTGGCTGTTTTGATTTGTTGTTTTTAACTTTTTATGTAACATTAAATAATTCAGTGTTTTCTGGTATCAGCAGGGGAGCATGACTGGAGGTTAGTGATGAAAGGCAAGACAGTAGACATGTGTTTGACAGACAAAACTTACCAGCATGTATTTTCTTTACATTTTATTTTTGGTGAGCCCCTGCCCACACACAGTAGCAGAGATAGCATCAACTACAGCATGCCCTTCTTACATGGGTTGATGCGCCCATAGGGCTTGACTGGCTCCATTATGTTTGAGCAGCAGTGTGTGCTAATAGGGCTTGGAAGAATTACAGGGCTCACAGAGAAAATGTGTTGAAGTAAAAATACCACTAGATGATCAACACGCCTAAAAGAAAATAAGCAACTTCAACAGAGACAATCAGATATACAGAAATGAAAGAGAGACAAAACCCACTGGTATTTTGGCTAGGAAGTCTTTCTCAAGCATTTGAGATGGGAATGGAGGTTTTCTTTAATTAATTAATTTTTTTGCATCCAACAGCTTAGGCAAATAAGCCATCAAGGAATAAACTTTCAAAAGAGAGGTGCAGTCTGAGTACAATATTGGGAGTCAGGAACTCCTTGGTTGTATTACCAACTCTTACCATGACTTTCTCTGTGGCCTAGAGCAAATCACAAACTGCAGGCAAAGGTAGCCAGGAAACTTTAAAAAGAAAAAGTCATGGGGGAAAAAATTGATCGAAATCTGTCAATTTTGATCAATGTAATTAGAGTTTTATCAGATATTCTTTGTAACAAATATTGTATGCATTCAGAAAATGATTGTAAAATGACCCTATACTAGAACCATCTGATATTTTGAATCATAAGCTAAGTATTAAAAAAAACTATCCACATTGGAAGAGGCCAGAGATTTTTGAAATACTCCTGTTCCTGTTTCCTACTAAAAAGAGGTCCTTCTGTAAAGAGTAACTTTGGCCTGGTCAGAAGTAACTCTGGCTATGTCAAAGTCGTTGTTGAATTGATATATCTAATTTTTCCTCATTTTGAAATCAATTCTTAACAGAGCCTTTAAACTAAAGCTGCTTTAAACTTTAAACTGCTCTGCTTCTTAGAGGAAGAATTCAATCGGACATTTCTGTGATATGTGACTATAATTTACCAAATTGCCTATTTTGAAATGTGTGTAGGGAAGTAGATAAACCTTAGATACTCCATTAAAACGCTATTTTGTTTCCCTGTTTACACCCTCATTGCACAGACATGCGTACACACACACACACTCTTTAAATTCCACAAAACTCCCATCAGCTTCAACACTTGTTCAGATTTTGTGGTAAAACTGTACCTAAAGATTCCAGAATTATGACATTATTTGTAATTATACCATGGCTAAAAATTGAGCTTTAACAGTCCTAAAGACAGTTCTGAAGTTTTCATTTTTCAGTATTTTTGTAGCAGAAAATGAGGAAGACCGGGAGAGAGAGAGAGCTTACTGGATCCCCCTTACTTATTTCTTCTGACCAGAACCGAAACTTGTTTGATTAAAGACTAATTTTAAAAGTTATGAATTTTTAAATTTGTAAAGCACTATCGAATGTAGGCATAGTAGGCTCTAGTGAGCTTCGTATAGGACCAAGCTGGAAACCTAAAATTTAATTAAAGAAAAACATGTCTCTAGCTATTTTCTTTGTGCAAATAGATCTCACAATGTAACTTGATTGTAAGGTGACATGCGAATAAGGAAGAAGAGCATTGCCACCCAAAGGATCACGTGGGGGATGTGTAGAATAAACCTCCTGAGGCTCACTGGGGGTTCTCTCCCACAGACCTGAGAGTGGCGGCAGGAGGGGAAGGGAAAGGGTGCCTTTCTCAACTTCTCCTCCAAGCCCAGTTCTCACCTAGTCCCTTGTCCATGCAGAGCTCCTGAAACCTCAAGTTTTTGTGTGAAATGGAATTCTTATTTTCTGACCAGCCCTACTCCTGACGTCCTGTTATGAGCCACAAGAGGATAACTTCCCTCTGACGAACCACAGGAAGTTTGTCTGGTGGAAAAGGCAAGGAAGCACCAGTGCTTCTCTTGTGATTGTTTCACACTTTAACTGTTCCTGAGTGCTCCCCCTCTCTACCTGGATGCCGCTGGATACCACAGCTTGCCTGTCCCCAACCAAGACACTTGCTCTCTCCCCATTACTCAATAGGCCTGCTGCCCTCCCTGTCCTATTGCCTGTCCCACCAACGACCTGGGTAAACCACAGGTGGTTCTTTTGGGGAAAAGAAGGAGAAATGCTAGTGCATACCCCTCAGCCTTTTGCTCCTGCAGCCCAAACTGGCTCCTGGGTGCGTCCCTCTGCTCTTGACGGCCCCCTATGAAATCTTTGGGTCTCTGGTGGGGGAAGTAATAATGGGAGCAAGTTTCTGGAGAAGGGATGTGGAGGTACGAGGACTTCCAGGGGAACAGGCCTCTGTCTGAGAGTTGTGAGAGGATAGGCACTCCGAAGCTACCAGTGGTGCAGCGGGAGAAGGAAAAGGGGAAGGTCTAACATTTGCCAAGCTTCTCCACCCAAGACACCACTTGTGCTTCATCACAAGGGACTTTCACTGGAGTCTACCACAGAAAGTTCATCTGCTTTGGAAGTCAAGGAAGCACTGCTTCTCTCCACCTTCTGTGCAGCACTGAGCTGCTTCTCAACCCCCCGTCCCCCTCCCCCACACATTTACCCTATTAGCTCCTACATACCCCCTCCCAATATCCTGGGGCTAGCATGGGAACCCAAGCTTAAAGATCTATAAGGACAAGGGGGTTGGAGGTCTCCTACAAACCAAATGATTGGAGAGATTGTAGAATACCTGACAAGTCTCTCAGCATTAAGCAGGGGGTTGATAAAGATGTGCATTAGCAAGCCTTTCCTCCCACACATGTCAGAAGGGAGGAGAAGGCTCCAAGTCCATCCCTTGCCAAGCTTCCTTCACTCCCTAGTCCCAAGGGAATGCCAACACCAAAGAACTCCATTAAGGAGCAGTTAAAGTTGCAGGCAGAGATAATTAATTTGAGTGCTTAACATTAGAGTTTAAAACAGCAGCCTCGCCAGGGAAAGCACGTTAAAATTGCACTTTTCAAACAAGGCTCCCAAAATACCCTTTTCTCTACCCCCAGAGTGAAGCAGTTCAAAAATCAGAAATTCTCACTCCCTTATCTGGCCATGACCAAATTTGATGTGATCAGTGAACGCAAAACCCAGAATGCCTTAATTCTTATCATAGAGTATTTGTGCCATTTTATGGCCTTCTTCACACCCAGGGATTGGGTTAGAATAGCTATGGCGCTGAGAGGGCGTGAATTTTTCACATTTCTGAGCACTGTAGCTATGTCAGCCTAATTTTTAAGCATAGACCATGCCTAAGTTTCACAAGACACAGCGTTCGTACGCCTCCAAACCACATGTGCCCAGATCACAGAATTACTGCACTTACAGGAAAGGAACAAATGTTAGTGTGGTGACAAAGCAACACGTTTGGTATTGGAGCTATGAACACCATGTATGAAACAAATGTTTTAATCTATCTTGTGGTGCACATTTCCCAATACTCTATGGGCAGAGGAGGAACCATAAAGGTTTACGTATCTCTGAAAGTAGAGTTTAAGGTGGTTTGGCTTGCTTCTTTGAGCAGTACAGCCTTAATTCTGAATTCCCCAGCTTTCTAATATGGAAGGACTTTTCTTGTTTTGTTTTGTTTTTTTTAAACTCCCCAATTCTTGAAAGGTAATATGCCCTCAAAGCATTGATATGTGCCTGTAGCCTTTGCATGTAGGATGGATGATTAGCTACGGGCTACGTAGCTTAAATTTGGAATTTACTTTTTTCTTCAGCTATGTTTGAGTTATGCCAATAACATGCTGTACAAGTGTTGGATCTTGTTTTATATTTTCAGCCTCCAAAAATTCAAAAATGGCTGGAGGAATTGTCTCAAACTTAAAGATCGAGAGAAAGAGAGAGAGAGAGAAATTTGTGAGCTGTGATCGAAGGATGGTTGGTTTTGCTTGTTTGTTTAAGTGAAAAATGTAAAAAAATAGTTACAGTGAAATCTTAGTGTAATCTTAATTATAACTTTCTATATAGATACATACACACAACTATGTATAATTATCTAATTTGACACTCCGGGCACATGTACTCATCTTACATAATTAAAATAGCTATTTACAGCTGTGTATCTTATACACACCAACACACTTATATGTGTGTATAATTAATTGTATAGAGGCAACAATAAGCATGGTGTGAAGACAGAGAGTGAAATCCTAACCCCTAACTGCCCTGGTCCAGTCAACTCTGAAACTCCAGGGTGGGAATGCAAATGGTTAGAGCTATAATCAAGATGCTGGAGCAATCTTATTCCTTCAGGCACCAGATAATAATTCTACAGTTGCCCTAGCAAAAATCCAATTCCATTCAGCCAGACTAACTCCATGAAGCCTTTCACATTCCTGGGCTACTAGTTACAGTTATCTTTACAAGTAATTAGGCTTTGAAATGAAAGAATAAATTATAGAAAAACAGAAAAATCTGCAGGAAAACAATGTCTACATTTATTTTTATGGCCTCCGTCATCCATCCAACCTAGAATTCCAGGACTAATGTGGGTTTTATGGCAGCCATCCTTGACATTTGATTTCTGGCGGTAACTTACATATTAGTACAGTATGACCTAGACTAAGGATGAGCCAAAATCCCAGTGCAGAGCTTTGGTTTCTAATTTTACACTGCGCCGTCTTTCTCAAACAGGCCACTCCAAATCCAAGCACTCCTGAAATTTCTTCTAACACGTAAAAATCCACATTTGGATCTGAATTTTGCAGATCCAGCCCATCTCTAAATTTTATCCTTATAGTTGTATCAAATAATGGGAATACGGACAATGAAATTCAGAAACATTAGAAATCCCTACTTTAAAAGACAAATGTCTCACCTGCATTTGTCATTACTGTAAGTAAAACAAGCAAGCTAACACACATTTAGCTATCCATTTTCCTCTCCAGTTAACACATTAGGTGCTATAAATAATAATAGATGAATATGTGTAGTTTAAAGCTTTACAGAGATTATGCTGGTGTACATTTTTAAACTCTATTTAGATGCATAAGTGATAGCCTATACTTTTACAATAAATTCAAAAACTGCTTGTTGGGAAAGTGTTTTCAATATGATGTTATTGGGCTTGATACCTTGGGAAATATTTTATTCCTGTCAGTTAATTTTCACTACATTAAGACTATACTATGGCTTTTTTTGTTATTGTCATTTACCAGTTTGGTTTCTACTACATTGGTTATTGACCACTCTACACTTTTAAGTGGGGGTGGGGGGAGGGGGCGAATTCTGGTGATGGGGTTCCCCGTAAAGCTTTGGAGCCCATTTGTTTTGGCCAATATAAAAGGGGGACAGTAAAAGATGTCTGGGAACCTGACTGGGTTTAGGGAGGAGGCAGCCAAGCTAATTGCTGACGCCTCCTTGTGGTGGATGTCCAGTGCAGGTATTTCATAGGAAAGGTATATAGTGACTGAATAAATGGCTTGGAAAAGGACTTTAAAAGGCTTTAAAAAGGACTTAAAGGAACAAACAGGGCGTGGTTGGGGACTCCTATGATTGGTACGGCAGGGAGCCAACCCCCAATTCTTATAGCCCACGTTAACCCTTCTGCAAGGAGGTGGATGGTAAGGTGCCAGCAATAAATTTGCTGGAGAGACCTGGATGGAAAAAGAGGGGGAGCTGGTAAAAGCCCCCTGGATAATTACGGAATAAACATGGGGTTACCTGCACTGTACACTTTTATCTGCTGGGTAGTCCCAGATATCTGATAATAAAGATGTGGCCTAATTAAACCCATGGCAAATGTCTCCTGTCCTTCTTTTGGTATAGCCAGACAATGGATCCCAAATAAGCAAAACAATTGGGGATCTGATGCAGAGATGTTTTTGCATGCACTTTTTAAATGTAAAAAGTCATTTGAACTGCATGACAGATGCTAAGAAACCCAACCCATAAGGATATTAGGAAATTCTTTATAATGTAAAGGTAGGTATCATTTCAGTCACTCTATTGTTTTAAGGAGCTACATGAATTTCTGTGATTAATATTCAGTGAAGTTGGGAAACATTAGCATAATGGAAACCAAAATAGTGTGAATTTTGCAATATGAGGTCTCCTGTTACTTTACTAGTAGAATTATATTACAGGCTTAAGTGTTATGCTTTTCTCTTTGTCTTGTTATAACTGAGCAAATTTTGCATTCATTTACACTGGTGCAACTCCATTGATATGTGTAATGGAAACCAGAATTTGGCCCATTGTATAGCACCTGTCATTTACTCCATGTGTGATCAAGCATAAAGTTGAAAGTTTTAACTGCTGAATTAGATTTAATTATAAAGTTATGGTTATAGTCAGAAAAGTTACTTTGCAAAAGTGATATGTTCTTAGCAGACATATTGGTTCCCAATGTATCTTCAAGCCATGTCATCTCAATATATTGACAGAAATGAGTTTTGACAACTGTTAGCACTTGCAGAGATAATACATATATGGATGAGTGAGCTTGAACAATTTCACTAGAGCAGTTCATTGTCGTCACTGCACCAAATAATTGATGATGAACCATCATCTACAAAGTACAATACAAGAAATTACACTTGCTCAATAATAGCTATTATTCTTCATCACAGTAGATCCATCACAAGACCACATATATCCGTATTCCAAATAATATGTCCACGTAAAAGGCATGCCTTTGATGGGAAGCAAATGTCACAAATGTCCTAGGAGAGAATTTATGTATTGCATTTTTTTTCAATCCACTTATAAAACAGAGCTGAAAATTTGTTGTCATGGCCACGGTTATGCTCTGTACCTTGAAATTTCCAATTTAACATTGAGATGTCAGGAATTTATCATAAAACAAACAAGTTCCAACAGTAGTCTAGGTAAACTAGTGTGTTATCACAGGGCAAACATCACTGAGATATGGGTATAGCCTGGGTATCAAATGATAGACTCTCCTGGCTTTCACCCTGACATCAGTCCCACAACTGCAGCATCTCAATAGTGGGAGGAGTAAATCTCAGCTAAATCTGTCTGCTATCAGAAGCATAGGGCCAGAATTCCAGTTGGAGCCTTTGGGGGCTATCATAATATAAATAATTACGAACATGGTAATAATTCTTGCTGCCTTTAATACTGAATTCACTTCTGATTTTACATCGTCAGCAAAATTGTAGCTATGCTGTGGTTGTAGGACGCAGAAAGAACAGTGCTTAATTTTCAGATCTAGTGTGGAGTTTGCAACACGAGCTGTTAGAAACATTGGGCCCGATTCTTGGATGCTTTGAGCCTCTGAGTGAGGGAAACAGATGCTAAAGCCAGCAAATAATGCCATCTGTGAATACTATTCTATGGTCTGGCTGCTCCTTGGAGAGAGCACCCTTCTTACTCCCTGATTCTAGGGCCAATGTAGATTAGATCACCCTTAAGGCTACTCTAGTGTATGCCCATCTTCCCACAGAGGGCATAACTGTATAATCTTCACAGTCACGTTTTAGACTATAAGCTTTAAAAAAAAACGGCATTGTATGCTATTTGTATGTTGCAGTCAGTAATAATCAACAGTTACTGTAGCTAACATCAATTTTAATATTTGGTATTGAGACTGGACTTTTCCAGAACCGTGGAATATGATCCAATGTACAGAGGTAATATATTGGGCTGAACAATACAGGACAAGGTTAGAGCAAATATGAGGGTTTAGCCAGAAGTGTGCACTTCTGCAGTAGAGGATGGGCATAATTTCTTTTCATGGAGATCACTTCTTGTCTGTATACTGTTATATTATCTTTGACAGAGAGAGCTTTTATACATGGAGGTTATAAAAATAATTTGGAAGTGCAAATATCTTTGCCTTTGGAATGCACCTTGTGTCAGATATTGCGAAAATATTCCCTGACTCTCCAACAAGGTCTCATTACATTCATTCCAAATTGTGTAAGTTGGGTGTTCTTCCATGACCAAATTAAAGTTTTCACAAGAGCACTCATTTTCCATGTGGTGGTGCCTCCTGCAATGGTTCCTCAGGGAGTTCAAGGCTATGAGTCAACTTGTTACCCCCTGCCTTAGCGAGAGAGAGAGAGAGAGATGTGCTGGAGCTAATCTCTGATCCCCAGTGCCCCTGTCTGTTAGCTCCTGAAAACCTCTACTAGCCTTCACTTTGCTTTGCAGGTTAACTTCAGATGCTGTCCAATCCCCAAACCTTCTTGAAAAGGGTTCCCCTAAAGTACACAGCCCCTGTCTGGACACGCACAGAAATTGCCAAATCCGCTGCCTCCACAGAGACAGAATACACTGTCATACAACCTATTAGATCAGCCGAGGATTCACACTTTAATAAACTTATTCTTGGTTTTACCATAAGTTCTTCCAAGTGCAATACATTAAACAGAACAGAGATTTAAGTGATAATAAGCAAAGCAAATAATAAGCAAAGATAGTAGAAACAGAAAGTGGTTACAAATAAAACAAAACTATAACATGCTTTCTAGTGACCACAACTTAACAGACTACAATCCCTATCTAATGCAGTTTCTCAACTAAAGTCAGCAGCCCACACGGCTGGGTATCCTCCATTCATGTTTACAAAAGGCGCTGCTGATCTCTTTGTTCTATCAGTGATGGATAACCACAATGTCTTCCCCACACCCCCTTCTTATAGTCCAGTAACTCTTCAAAAAGTATTCTTATTGTTTGTTCCCCAAAGTGCTGGAGCCAAGTCCCCTTTTCTCATCCTCTTATGAATTTTCTTTTATTGTTGCTTTCAGATGCAAATGTAATTTCCATTGTCTTTGGCCTAACCTGCTCCATTTACATTTGAGACCTAGGCAAATCAACATTCCTTTGGCTGGGGCAAACTTGTTTACCAGCCCTACCTGGTTTCATGGTTTGGGCATATTTTTAGTATGTGCCTACAACTTTTTAATTGTTACCCGTATAGACATCTCACGGTGATTAGGATGACTGTATAAGGTATCATATGAAACTTCATAGCCATGTTCTTTACCCCGATAAAGACCATGACAGCATTGTTAAGTGTAGTGAGTTTCTTAGGCCTAGTAGGAGTTGCTGTTCTGATTCCAGTGGGCAGTGAGGGGCTCTTAGAGTCAAACCTCCATTCTTGAGCAAGAAGTTTTAAGTTTAAAGAGGATGACAAATAAATTCCCCTGTTCTTCCTCGTTCCTGTCTGCAGTACATCCACCTGGTTTATCATAGGCTACGTGAAAATATTCCGTGATAGCATTATGTTAAAGTGTTGGGATTGTATCATTGACATAGCTCAGAAAGCCTTAGCATTAGTTTTTAAGTGAATAATATAATGCTAAATGCCCTAGTCAGCACAGATGTTCTGAAGCCTTTGTGTTATATAAGCCAGTATCTGAGTGGAAAAGGCCATGGGATGTATTTCTCTAAACTATGACAGCAGGTCTGTAGGAATTCTGGCTTTGTGCAAAATCTTGGTATTAGTCCAACCGAAAAGCTAAAAGTGATGGGGATACACTGAAAGCTAAAGTGATGGGGATAAATACTGCATCATTGTGCCTTTCTTCACAACTACTCCCACAAAAAAGCTAATCCTTTTTGTATAACCATTTAGCTTTAGGGAACAATATTTGGGTGTTTCAAGCTGGGCCTTTTATCTCATTGTCCAAAAATTCTTGACTGGCACTTGACTATGCACTTCCATGATATCTGGACTACCAAAACTGGTCCCAGTGTTTGGCTGAGACATAGGTACAAAGCAAAGAACAATTTAAACGATGGGCCTAATCTTTGACAGAACGGAAATATTGGTGCTATGCCCTGTTTGGTCGGCAACGTTTGCTGGCAGTTGAGTTTTATAATACAACTGCAGGTTGGAGAAAAGTTTTGGACCCCTGTATATAGATTATAGTAAGTGTGCCAGGGAGCCTATGGAGAATAGCTGGTGTACGTATTAGAAGTTATCTTGCTCTGAATCCAAACTGTCCCAAACTCTGAGCAGGCTTGGATCTGGGATTTTGGTTCCGACCCATCAAATATGGCACATAATAGGGTTTTACTCTAGGAGTCCAGCTCAGGTCTGCCTCTAGTAATTTACAAGTCTGCTATTTCACCCATGCAGACCAGGAAGTCAATCATAAAGTCAACCATAAATAAGCCCAAATTGATGGAAAAACAATATTGCTAGCATAAAGTGACAGATGTTGATGTTCACAAAATGTCTGTTTAAGCACTTTGTAAGAATCCATTTCCCAATTACATACACCTGAACTTTTTGCAGAAGTTACGAAGTAATTGTACTCAGAGACGTGGAGTTTTCTTATTTTCATCTGCTAAGGAAATTGTCAGAATACATGTTGCAAAAAATGACTGCTGTGGTTATTACTGTTGCTGCTCAGGGGAGCTATTCAGATTCCTCATTTATCAGAGCTTAATAGATTAAAAGTCCAAATTTGAGTCTCATGGTATAAACCCAATCAAATGCTAATCTGCATAATTTTCCCATAAGCAGCTATGGGAAATTTGTATAATTTATGTTTCAGCAGTTGCCGATCATGAGTGAAACAGCATTGTTACATATATTTATCAAAATATTTCTATTGATATTTGCTTGCTATCACATCTGGCTTTGCTCCTCTTTTTCACTAAGGAGACACTTACTTTCTCTGGTACATAATGTAATGTACGATGTTTCCCGAACATATATTTATAGGTCATTTTTAACTGGAAGCTTTCTATTTTACAACTTCTTATTGAATACCTGTCTCTGCAAACCTGCTGATATGGCTTAATTTATTTGACTAGTTTAACATAGCACACTGGTTTCCAACACCAAGGCTAACTGTGACAGGATTACTCATGTGAGTAAAGCAGGGCGGATTTGGTCCATAAGCAATATAGCTTCAAATCTCTGCACTTAAAGAAATGCTTCTAACTTTAAACCCAGTAAAAAGTTAAATAACAGTGTTACAGCCCACATGCAATGGATCCCAATCTCTAGAAACCCAATATATGTTAAAAGGGGAGTAAGAGGAAAAACTACAGATCGAACATTAAGGTTGAGAATTTAAATAGGAAAAAAGTTAGGGATTCCAATTTCCCACAGAAATGTTAAATCAACAGCCACATGGCATATATAGCATTCTGAATTACTGCATTTGCTACTGGTCCAAGGAAAGCTTGAATGGCCAGGGGTACTGGCTCTCCTCCTTGTTTCCAGCTACTTCTCCAGCTCTTGGGGTTCTTCATGGCAAAAAAGAACCTGGATATGTGTAAAAACAGCTGGTTCCAATCCAGCTGTTGCTGGCACATGGGTGGTGAGGAAATAGGAGCTGTCCACTGAGAATGCATCCACTAGAGAGAAGACCCCAACAAGAGAGAGAAAAGGCCAGGAGGAGAAAGGGGGCACAGTGTTAAAGAAGCAGGTACAGGGGAGTAGAAAGGGGAACAGAACAGACTGGAAAGGAATTACATGAAAAGACAGCAGTGCAATTAACTTTCTTAAAAATCCATAGTGCATTTAAGACTGTGCAACTACGTAAATACTATGCTTTTCCATGAAGGCAACAGCTGTAGTTTGCAGAGGGATATTACCTCATTGTGAATTGGAAGCGGATCATGGGATTGCAAATGGGAGAGGGAAAATAGCCAGAAGCCAGTCTTACTATTGAGATGTGATCCAGACTGTGCTATAATTTGGAAATGCCCTGGTCTTTCATCTTTCTTGTGGCCTACTTGCACCAGCAATCTTACAATCTTCCAACTCTGCATTATGAAAATACTTTGCATTTCTGTGGTGCCTTAAGTTAGAGGTACTCAGTGCACTTTACAAATAACTTCGCCTCACAAAATGAGTCTCCTATTCTGTCTGCAGATCTCCATACGAGATTTGCTGTACTTGTAAAAGACATGGTAGGGAGGCAGCTATGTGACGGAGGGTTACTAACAATCTACGCATCATGCCTCTCCTTATGACTTCATAGGTTCCTGCCGTTTTGCTCTTCATGCAATGCAGGGAATGTTTAAAACAATTGTATTTCCAGGTTTTATTATGCAAAAGTGTTTGCTTATTACCTTAGACATTAGACACTGAATAAGATGACTCCCGAAGTACATTTTGTATGCCAATCCACATCAAGTAAGAATGCTGTATTGTGTACTTGGAGTTATCAAGTACAAAAAAAAAAAACATTCTAGGACAAAGAAATTCAGTGACCTAGACAAAACTGTGATCAGATCCTTTCAAAAATTGGAAACTGTAGCACTGAAAAATCTGGATGAGAAAGTCAACAAGTGAACTTTCACTTGGTTTCCTTTTTACCAAAAGGAATTGTAATTTCAGTAAAATTGTGCTTGCCGCCACAGAGTGTGGAAAGTTCATCTGGGGGAACATTGGTCGTGTTTGCCATTTCCAGGAATAATAATCCCATCCTAGCAGACATCAGAGGACTGCATCTCATCTTAGTTAAATTAGTTTGTGGGGAAGGGAGCAGTAGAGAGCAGACAGAGAGCTCCAAAACGGAGCTCTGCAAATCTAAACCCTTCCTGTGGTTTTACATTTTGTGTAAACTTGTGGTAAACGTGTCCTGCTCTATGGCTCCAAGTGGATATTATGGGTGGTTTTGCATTGTTTTGAGCCAAAAATCAGACAAAACTTGGACGGTTTCAGATGGGTTTTGCTCTGAATTTTTCTGTGTTTGAACCTGAAACTCAAAGTGAAACTCATGAAGGACAATGTTATGTAAATGTAAACTGAGAAAAGACTTCCCTGGGAGCCTATGAACTTAACAGCCAGATGTGACGCTGTTCTGTCCCATAGTAAAAACCTAAAGTAAAACTTCTGAGTTTGTAGTTTCTACCACTTCAAGTAGAGATGGTCTGACCCATAACCCTGGACTGAGTGACTTCCAGACTTCAGAGGTGTTGAAATCCCAGCCCAGATCCTGATCTTTGTTTTATAGCTGAACCCTGACTAAATACGAAGCTACACCAAAACTGTTTAGATTAGAACTCGAGATTTCCCGGTGCTGTGCTCAAACCAAAACTCTGTCTCCAGCCCCAGGGGACTCTGCAGCTAGAATTGTTTCTAAATTGAATGGTTGTAACATATTCCCATGAATGTCAGCAGCTCTTTAGCTGCATGACTGCTGCTGAACTTTTCAGCTATGCCCAAATGGCTATAGTTTGGAGAATAAGAGGTAAAGTCTATCATTCTATTGAATTCAATGGAATATTACTGTGCAATGTCAGCAAACAGTGGCAAAAGGTGAGGTCCCATTGTAAGACAATTCTGTCTGTTTGTCTCTGGTTAATGGCTCTTGTTCTATTTTCTCACATAACCAGCATGGTATCTTGTCCATCCACTGCTTAGAAGCTCACCACTTGCATGCTGATTATCAATATTCAAAATATGATTGTTGCTTCTTGCTTCTCAAATAGTTCTCAATAGTTATAACTTTTTTTTAATTACGTTTCTGCAGTCTTTAATCTGACTATTACCTCATAAATCCCAAGCACCTTTCCTAGAGTATTATATTTTATACAGCACCATAGGTATGCCTGGCATTTTAATGACAAACAAGAGTATAGCCTTTAGCCCTAGCAATCTGGTTAAATTTCAGTTTGGAAAACTGAACCTGCTTACCTGCAGTTGCAGTTAAATAAATATTCATCTTTTCATCTTCTCTTAAAAACCATGTTCCGTTACTGTGTGCTGTTAAACACTTGCTGCATTCCACCCTAGAACTGACTGTACCTCAGTTCTGGATTAAATGATTACTTGCCTAGAGAGTTAGTAAAATCAATTTGTAAGGCACTATGTGATCCTTCTGAATGGAAAGCATGTTATAAATTAAAAGGGGCAAATTGTGCCACTGGACATGCGCTCACCCCAATGAAGTCAGTGGAAGCCTTGCAGTGTACATCCGAGGGCCAAATTTGTTACTGAATTCAAATTCCGGCAAACCTTCTGCAAGCAGTTCTATAAATCCAACATGTTTATTGCCCCACGGGGAAGGACCCTCCTCTAAGTTGCTCACTGGACAATCTCTCTCCAGGAATATGTAGTAATGGATTGTGGGAAGACTAAGGAGTAGCTGGAATACAGCCACTGGATCATCTATTGTTGATTCAGTGGCCCCAAGCCCTGTATAAACTAGGCAGGCTATGATGATTGCTACTGCTGGTTCATAGTTAGGTGTAGAAGCTGCCATGAACTAGTTGCACAATAGCACCCTACCTCCTAGCTGTGGGGAGAGATTTCATCTCTTTCTCCATCTGCCATTACGTTATCTCACACAGATTTCATGTACTCATGGGCAATGTGAATTTCACCCTATCCTGCAATTGTAGCTCAGGTCTCTGATGTTGTTTGTAGAACAAGTATGGCACTGCAGTTAGGAAAATCACTATAACCACCTGCCCTGGTTTACTGGGTTTATGAATGTTAATGGAACACGATTTGGAGAACCGAAGGAGAAAATGCAGTATGAAAAGGAAAGTGAAAAAGGGCTCTGAGGAAAGCATGAAGGCTCTGTGCAAAGAAATTGAATCTTTTCACAGCCAAAAATGGATCTTGTTTCTGGTTCTGTAATGAAATAGTTTTCCTAATACCCTGTGACCTGAATTTCTCCCTGCTTTCTGGGTGCTATTCCTTGACGTACAACCTGTATTTTCTCAAGTCAGCATTTGATGATGGATGTCAAAATACGGGCCATGTATTATGCATATAGCATTACCGATTTAAGGTGTTTACTTGTCAAATTGGAGAAATTCAAAAATGTCACATTCACTGAATCTGCACAGCTGTCACTTGTAGTTTTCCATGCCTTTAAATGAAAGTTCTGATAAAACAGTTTAGTTTTCCTTCGCCTTTTTTTGGTGGAAGACAATAAACAGCATCTAAAATTTATGCTGTGGGTGGGGAGGCAGGCTGCAAACAGGACATGTCCTGAAGGTTGGAATAAGGACTTTGTGGGTGGTGGATAGACAGATACAGACCCCAAATCCCTACATTTTCTGATTTTTCTTTTGCTAAAAATATTCCAGATTTGTTAGTTGTTTGAACAGCCAATTCAAATTAAGCACTGTCAGGGAAATGAAGTTGTGGACATTTCTCACATATTCCAGAACCATAGAGGAAAAAATATTACAGCTCAGGATTATTTTTCATTTGTGGAGAAAACAAAATCCCTTTAACATGTGTCCCGCATTTCATACAGAATGCACTGTGTGTGCAATGTGCAATCACAGAGCTCCTGACAGTCTGTGCCTAACAGAAATGCCACCTTTACGTCAATCTCCTAACACCATCCTAAGACGACAAATATTTGAGGGGTTAGAGAGAGGTGGCTACAAATAGCCTTCTAGGGAAGAGTGGAGGGAGTCATGCATTTAGAAGCATGTTACACTGAGTCTTTACATTTTCCTCTGGTGGCAGGAAGCTACCGACTAGTTCTACAATCTGAAGGGCCTGATTCATTGAAAAATGTGTAGTGGACACCGTGTCGGACTGGGAAGAAAAGCCTCTAGGGAAAGGAGAAAAGAGAGGCCTCTGATGATGGTCTGGACAGTGGTGTCTCATGCTAACACTGCCCACCACCAATGCCTCAAGGGCTTGTGGGGAGAAGGTTAGCCTTTTCTACCCTCAAATCAGTGTGAAGTTGGAAGGCTTGCTGCCAGTCACGCTGAGCTGTGATTCTCCAGTGGCCCCAGCTGCATTGATGCACATACAGAGCTCTCTCAATGTCTGTTGCCACTTGTGTTTTGAAGAGCTGGTGTGTTGCATCATGCCCCCTACTGCATAACATGGAAGTATACAAAACACTAACAGAGGAGTTAACAACAGAAGGCAGCCCAATTCTAGCGTCCACGTCTCCAGAAGTACCACTCCCGCCCCTTGCAAAGTGCAGAGCCAGGACTCTCAATCCATAATTAATCTGCCTGCTCTTTTGAGCCTTGGGAGGGCTCCTGGGAAAATTCTGGGTAGGCCAGTGTGAGTCAGAGCATGGCATAGATCTGTGATGCAGCAGAGAGTGGGTGAGGTAGCATGTTAATAAAAGTTCTTGAATGGCTGTCACTCATTCGTGGGATTTGGCCATGATAGAGACTATCATACGGAAATCAACTGGGCATGCAATCTGCTTTTTTCCATGCTGGCACAGTAGAACTGATTTCAATACACTGAGTAAGGAATACATTGAGTGAAACTAAACACTCTGACATACCCAGCACTTCCACCTGCCTTGACGAAATCTGTTTGTTATCTGAATCACCATTGTTGACTGGAATTGTATTGCTGTTCTTAAATTCCCCCGTGGGAATTTGTGCCTTTCAAATCTGTGGAAGGCATTGAGACAACTTCTCCTCCCCTCCCCATCACCATTCAGAGCCCCTCTCCACAGTTTTCCCTCCCTTTTACATAGCCCATCCTCACAGGCCTTGTGCTGCTGGGAGCTTTCTTCCAGATGGCAGGGTACAGTTCATGCTGGAGTATCCTAGAGGATCGCAAGAGTTAGAGGTGGAGAAGGCCCACCATAACAAATCCATCTCCCTGCAAGGGTAGGATGATCTCTCAGCAATATTTGTTGCATCAGAGTGTGTGTTAAATTGACACCACACTTGATCTTAGACAGAAGGCCAGAGTAGCTTCAGAACAAAACAGAGTTCTATCCCCCTTCCCAGAAAGGCGAGCCCAGTAATTCCTACAGCTCTCCCAAGCCCTGCTAACTCAGAAGCACAGAGCTGAACTGGAGACCCATTCCATGTGCTCCCATGTGCCAAACCGGTGTTAGACAATTGAGGGGCCAAAATTAGTGCACTTGATATTTTAAAATATTTAAAGCTTGTTTGATAGTGGTGATTATTACGATCAAGAAAGGGGCAAAAATCCAGGTAAGGGACTGACATCGCATTTTGAAGTGATATACATTTATGTAAGGATTCTCTGATGTCTTATTAATTCTGCCAAAATTGAGGACAGGGGCAGCGGGAAATACAGTATCAACTCATTTTGGAGTCAGTAGCAGATGACTGTATGAATGACTTCAGCTGAGTGGACCAATTTGCATGCTGTGAGAAGGCAATGGAGTTACAGCAGGAATGAGTTTGACTCTTAGTGGTTGGGAGGGGTGGGGGTTGGTGGCATCTGGATGATTCAGATCTAGTCCAGGTGAGTAATGACAGAAGGTCAAAAATCTGTTTGTGGATCTGAGACATAAAGTCAGAGTCTGGGCAGAATTTGCCCAAAGTCTAATGGCTGTTCAAAATTTATAATGCAAAATTTGTTTGGCCTCATGGCTAGACAAATAGCTGCTTAAAAAATACTGCCATCGCAAGGGGGAAATGGAGTCCTTGAGCCTAACTCTTGCACTGCAACAACGGTGACGTTAAATACATGTTTCCATTCTTTCTACCTTTTTCGAAGCAGGAAGACTTAAGTATATATCATAACAGTGAATTTCCAGGCCAACTTTTTGTGAGAGTTTTTTTGGTTTACTTAAATCATTGACAGATTCAGCACTTACATCGTAACTCCAGCTTAGCAAAATAACGTGCCTGGGTATTACCTTTTTATGTTTACGAATTGTTCAGTGGCAGGTGTTCCTGCAGAGCTTGCAGGGACTCAGGTGGAGCATGCAAGTTGCATAAGGAGGCCCTTGCTCCACCCCAGACCATCCCTTCACCTCCCATGTAGCTCTTCCCCACTGTCTCTCTATGCCATCCTCTCTCCCAGTGTGTGCACCTCTCTCCTGTTTATCTCCAGATGTCCTTCCCCTCTCCCCCACCCCCCTGCCATATGTCAGTCTCTCTCCCCTGGTTCCCCATTCCTTTCAGATTAGTGCTTCCTGCTCTTTCTGACTCATGGAAGCCATGAGGATTCTGCAAGATCAGAATGGAAATTAAGAATTCTGTGGGCTTCATAATGCTTTTGGAAACATCTTAAAGTAACTAAATCCTTCAGCGGTCTTTGCAGCTCCACCCTAAATCTTCTGAATCAGACCCATCAGCTCCTGAAAGCTGCAAACATGGTGGTTTAACAAGCCTTAGAATGCGGTGAGAGGCTTAAGTAAGGATGCTTATTACTAGTGTTCTTTGAAATACTGATCGCAAGAAAAAACCCCTCAAATATTAATGGCTTTGGATTTTGTTTCCAGTTTTTTTTAACAATGATCACATTTTGCACTGAAAGTTTTAGCATGTTTTGATGTAAAAACTGCTGTTTCACAAGTTTAGCAGAAGTGCGTTGTCTTTAATTGTTGCCAGCTGTCTTATAGCATAAATTGCCTGTAATATTGATAGGCTTGAGGGGCTGTATTTCAGCAATACTGAATGTTAAGTAAAACAGCTTATTGTTCAGAGAGCTACAGGTAGAAATCTGCTATAAACTATCACAGGAGATACGTGCAATGTTAACATCTCGCGTCATCATTTGCATCAGTCTGAAATGACTTGTTACATTCTTTTCTGTCTGCCTTGCAACTTAAAGTTCAACCTGTAACTGTCTGACATTCCTTCCTTAGGGTTTACACCACCAGGAATGGATAGGTCATCTCCAGACAACAGTCCAGTCCATGGTCTGTTACGTCAACCCTCAATCACAACAGGAGCCAACATACCTATTATAACAGAGCTAGGTAAGGAAAACAAAAACACGCCTTTCATGTCCATTCCCATATATTTTTCCATCTCCTTTTACAGGCGTCAGGAGAGTTACCTATTTCATAGCCAATGACACCATGTTCACTCTTCAGTTAACTGTTTTGATTTACTCTTGCTGAGGAAACATTAGGGGAAACTATTTCTACTTGGATTAAACAACTAAATTAGTTCTTCCCTATGTGTTTTCACCTTGTGTGTTCGTGAACACACACTACATTAGGCAAGAGCTTGTTCTTAGTGTATTGTACCAAGTAGGCAGGGTTCTTTGGGACAATCTCTTTTTTAAAAAAAAATGTTATGTAAGATGCCAGCAGACTTCCCTTCTGCATTTGAAAGGCTACTTGGTTAACCCTTCATGCTCCAAAACTTGTTTAATATTGCATAGTCACTGCATAGTGACATGACACTTATTACCCTTGAGAATGGAGCAACTGGTTACCTGGGTATGATTTCCACTCTAGCTATAGATATTCGTGTTGTCAAGTTGTTGTGATGTGAAGTGCAGAAGTTTTCATGGCAAATACAAACTTGATTTGTGGTCCTTTGTCCTTTTTATTTTTCAGTTTTATTTTTTTTTAGAGCCTTACCTGTCTTACTCCCTTATTTTATTCTCTTTCTGTACTTTCTTTCCCCCCTAAATACTTTACTTATTAGCTAAGCCTGGCAAACTTCTGCCTTTGGTTTCAATCAGTCAGGAAAAAAACAGTGGAACCCACATACTAATGATAACTGAACTGGGTAAGAAGTGCCTTTTTCCTTCACATCACTGTCTTCTTTTTTGTTGTTGGTGGTGTTGTTCCTACCATCATCAGCTTTTTCTTTATTTATCTGGCTGTATCAGAGGGGCTACCCTCATGGCACTGCTTTGAATGTGTTTTATTTGTGGTTCTAGTAGAAATTGACTGTCTTGTTCTGGCCTTTCTTAATGATTTCTTTTTCACGCAGCATCAGTAAACCTTTGATCACACTCGTCTGACCTGCCGGCTGTTTCCATAGCATCTTTCTCACCGATTCATTTTCTTTGGCCTGGGTTCCTGCCTCTCTCTCTTTCTCTCTCTCTCTCTCTCTATTTCAGTCTATTGTCAATTTGACTGACATGTCTTAGCTCTCACAGGAAGTAAAAAAAGAAATAAAAGATTTTGAAAAAGAAACCCGGGTATCATACCTTCCCTTAAGCAGTTTGTTTGTTTTTTGTTTTGTTTTTTGTGGGTAGACCTTTTCTCAGGCTCTGAAGCTAAAGCAGCTTAGCTTCTATGCTGCACTCTCTCAATAAAATGAGATTTCACAAGGGGCTCCGAGCAGTGTTTGATTAGCATTTCCTGTGGTGCAGTGCTGTGCTCTTAAACCTACCCCCATCTAGCCAGGAGACCTTTCATAAAAATCATAGTAGGCTAATTTGCATCAGGAAGATAAAGATATAGTCAGGCTTAAACTGCACTTGTAGAATTCACAGAAGATTTGGTGTAAGTTGGAAACTGACACTCCGTACTGTTAGAAAGTCTGTGTCAAAGTCAGGTATTAGTCTTACAAGTCTGCCAGATAGAAGTGGAAAAAGAGTACTGCTGTTTATAGTTCCTCTCCTCAGCTAGCAAATTAAACAAAGGCACAGTCTTTTCAGAAAGTATATTTTGAAACGGTACAACAGGCTTTCAGTGGTATTTTGCTTAGGAGCCCAAGAATAAATTGACAGACACTGGGCAAGATATAGTGTAGATGGAGCTATTTACCAGATGACATTCATTTGCATCATATAATGTAACCAGTGACTGTATATAGCTCTGAGAGATGTTACTTTTTAGTGGCTATGGCAGGGGATGTATGTTCTCTTGCCAACTCTGCTACTGACTCCGTTTGACCTTGGTTATGTCACAGCCAATTGGTGTCTTAATTTACCCATCTGTAAAATGGGGATAACAATACTTATCTTCTTCACAGGGCTGTTATATTTTAGGCATTGTTCATACTTGCAGAGCTCTTTGAGGCCCTTGCATGACAGTGCAATACTATACTAGTGGAAGATAGCTGTTGAATAATGGGTAGTTTGATCAAATAAAAGTAACTGTCTCAAGACGATAGTTCAGAATGGCAGGCCTATTTCTAGATAGAGTGATCCAGTTGAAGTCAATGGCACTAGGATTTGGCTTTTTAGGAACATTCTTGTCTACTAAAAAAAAATACAGGGAATTTCCAATAACGATGAGACAAGAAAAGTATTCAAGATCCACACTATCAGATGCTGCAAAACTGATAATTTCTCAGACCTGGATGGGAATTGAAATTAATTTGTCATTTATTTTTTAATAATTTCAAAAGCATCTTTGGTGACACAAGTCATCAGTCTGCACTTTTATGACTGAGGAGTCCTACTATGGAAAAGAAATGACTTAATCAAATATCATCTGCTTGATAAGATTTCTATCAAGCTGTGTGTAGTGGCATGGGGCAGGAGTGGGGAGATGAACTCTGGCAACTCGATGAGAATCTAAATGTCAAATGTTTCTTTTCTGAAAAGCAACCTGATGTGGATACTTCCTCACACTGAATGGAATAGAATTCATGGCTAGGGTGGTGAGGCTGTGGCTGAAACCATTTGAAACTACACTGTAGTATAGTAGTAGAATTGCAGTGTATTGCTTTTTTATGACAAGCTTGAGGCAAGCTGAATGGGGAGCTTCCCTCTTTGGAGCTGCAATTGCATTAACACAGTTCCATCAGAAAAGAAGCACAGTAGCAGATGTCTTTGGGTGGAACCAATGTTTTCGTGGACAAGGTTTATGTCACAAAGTGGATCTGACATTAATAGTTCACTGCATATCCGCACAGCCCTACTCGTTGTATCTTGCCTGTACGGAGGGAAAATGTATGTCAGCACCATGGCAAGTGAGCAGGTGGTGCCAAGAAAGTTGTTTTTATGGCACAGGGATATTCACCTTTCATACAAGCAAAATAAGGATTAACAGATTTTTTTAAGTGCATATTTTCACATCCACTTTGATTTCATTTTAAGTGATGTCAAAGACACGAGTCTGTGTTTCCAGACACATGCCATTGCTTTTTCTTTCTGATTGTGTCGTATGTAAGGTCACATGCTGCAGGCTAAGAAGCATATTATGATATTTTTGTATTATTATTTTCAGTAAACGATTCAAACGTTCAGTTTTTGGACCAAGATGATGACGACGACCCAGACACAGAATTGTATCTTACACAGCCATTTGCATGTGGAACCGCATTCGCCGTCAGTGTATTGGACTCCCTCATGAGCGCTGTAAGCAAATCAAAACTTTCTCCCCCTTCCCCATCAGACAGACCATAGGAGGCTGATGCTGTGTAGCAGCTCCATTGCCACCATGCAGCCTGAGGGACAAGATACCTTCATACACCGTCATTACTTTGGATGTGGACTGAGCCCCAGTTCCCCTCAAAGGTATTTAAGCACATAACTCCTGTTGTCCGTTGCAGTTATGCACTGAAAGACCTTTGAGGAGCTGGATCTGAGACTCTGTAACAACTAATCTCTCAGATCATAGGGTATGTATATTGGCCTGAGACTTCAAAAGCAACTGGTGATTTTGGATGCACACTATTTTCAGAAAGAGTTGAAAGTCTGGTGGCTTGCAGCAGGGTGTCTCAAATTGGCCTTCCAAAAATGGAAGCACTCAAAATCACTAGTCACACTGGAAATTTAGGGTATTATCTCAAAAATATGAAAATTGTCTTCTTGCAGAACATAACTACCTTGACAGTTCAGTATTTTACACGTTTTACAGCTTCTAATTATTTTTTGTACTCCATCAATAAGGTGATAGTTCATAGTGACGGATAACAAACAAAAGCTTTAGATTAGATCAGGTCAGCGGACAAAAGCTTGAATGCTTCTGCAAAGCTTAATTCAACCAGCTGACCCTCTTGGGGCTGCAAAAGTGGGCTAGAAATCAATGGAAATGGGATTTCTTGAAAGAGTGGCTATGTTACAGTTCTGGGTCTGAATTTGCATGAGCGTGCTGTCAGGTTATTCTGATATTCCTACTTGTATCTGGGACCAAGAATGCAAAAGTATAAAAAAACTGACGTGGGTGTTTCAAGTTTGAAATTGGTTAAAAACAAAACAGGTTTGTATAAGGTTTATTTTGAGTTTCAGTGGAGTTTAAAGTAAGCAGCTATTTTGCCTAAACCAGTTTTTGGCCATCCATAGCAAATAAATAGTCTTCCTCTTTTATTTTAAAATCAGCAAGAGAATACTCTCTCAATACAGACAGGGTATCAGTCTCTACTTTAACCTAGAGTGGGTCCATTTTTAACTGGTTTAGGCACTCGCTTAAAGGACTTCCATTTAAAAACTTTGTACACTTTATGTGCCAGCAGATTAATGTTGGAGCAGCTTTTTGCAAATGGACCAAATGGAAAGCAAGCAGTCTAAGGGTTTTTATAGAAACACTGGGAAACTAACACTAGCAATTTCCAGATTGATACTTTTCAATGGAACTAGATCTCTCGGGGTAGATGACTAAGATGCAAGAGGGATGTAATTAATGGAGGAGAATATGAAATGTTGTTTATGATAAGCTCCATTAAGCAGGCCTGTTATACTATACCTCTGATTTTAAAGTGTTCAAATGAGTATCCCTTTGGAGACCCTGTTTACTCCTGATTATCATAACTACAGCTGTTTCAGAAGACTCTTTTGTTGCAGTATCAGCTGTTATAATACGATTACTTCGTAAATTATGTTTTTTAATAATGTCTTTCATGATCCTGATCAGGGTCTGTTGAAAAAAGTTAGTTTCCAGCTTTGATTTAAAAACAGAATTTAAATAAATCAAACTCACTAAAGGCCTCCTGATTTACATGTACTAAAGACAGTTTGTCCATGTGAAATGCAGTTGTGCACATAAACTGATATTTGCCTGTGCGACCAATATGCTGTTTGTGCACATAAAATCTGTTTTGTGGGTAAAAATGACTGTGCATGCCTAAAGCTGTAGATGCAAACTTAGGGGCTGGTTGAGAGTCCTTTGTAAAGTTGAACCTAAACTTTCAGACTATCCTATTGAATTTAGTTTCATGATCAGTTGGCTTAAGCCCCAAATAATATGGGAGGTGGGCAAAGCAATATTTTTTTTTATAAGAGCCAACTCTAACCTTCACCTAAAAGTGAAACCAAACTTTTGATGGTTCAAAAAAGTTCAGTTAACCTTTTTTTTTTTTTAACTTAAGTGGGCTGTAGCCCACGAAAGCTTATGCTCTAATAAATTTGTTAGTCTCTAAGGTGCCACAAGTACTCCTGTTCTTCTTACTACACTTCTGTCCATTCCAGCCGCAGCTTGAGACAGATGTAATGAGGTAATCTATTTTCATGGTATTTCATTCCAATAAGGAGCATGAAGTAACAGTAATCTTATGAGATACCTTGTTCTTGTGAGTCAGTCATCAGCCAAATTTTGAAGACTTGACACACTGATAAAGTCCACATAAGTATCCAACCAAACTCTAACTCTAAACCATCACGAATAAAAATTGTATCGGTAAAAGGTTTAGCATTTCCATGTAATACCTTGGAGCTCTTAAATATGAAGGTCCCAAACTGGCATTTTGAAAACTGTTCACCTTACCAGACTAAGAAGATTCCTGAATGAAACTGAGTTTTAGTATTAGGAGGACACTGAGGAATTCTATCATAATTAAAAGCAGCTAATGAAAATATGATTGAGAGCTTTCTAGACAATGGAAGCCAAAATATCAACCTTCCAAGTCAACATTTAAACATCAGATCCATTTAGATTTCACTGATTTCTTTTCTTCTGTAGCTCCCTTCCCAAAATTTCCATTTAATCAGGTGTCTAAGCATCCCCATCCAAAGACTGTCTCATAATTCAACCCCTGCTGTTTGTTGCTTCACTTATTGAAAGGCTAATTCTTCTATTTATTACAGGCATTCCCAGAGTAACAGATAGCAATGTTGCAGACACCACACCATTGCTTTATTGTGCAACCACTAGAAAGATAAATTAGAAGAGAGAATAATTGTGTTTATGCTTAGATAACTCACAATGGAGAATTACAATTTAGAAACATTTCCTTTGAGCACAGTCAGTTTATTCTTCACAAAGTAAATGTGATTATTTTCCCCTCTAAATATCTAGCTACCGATGACATATCTGTTCATGAACTCTTTCTTCTGCAAAAATTCTTTGTCAAACTTCATTCATTCTTAAGTGGTTAAGATGGGGCACCACCATCTGAAGTCAGGGAAATGACTGTGATGCCAGAAATAGAGAATTCTGACTTAAAGGAAAGAAACACTAATCAGAGTGAATCCCTATCAGAATGATTTGCCAGTCTTCATTTGCCATACCAATGCTGTCTCCTCTTCCTGCTGCTTTGCTGATGTGGGCAGGGTCACTCTCTCCTCCACTCCTGGAAGAGTTTTTGCTGTCCAAGCTACAGGGTGCAAAAGGAACTCTCCCTGCTCGTCTAGCTCTCCGATGGGTGAGATGTCCATCCTTCCTTTTCTCCTGTGCCTCTATTGGGAACAGGAGGTGCTCCACATTTTTTTTCTCTACCCAAAAAACAGGCATCCTGTCATTTCCCACACCACCTGATCCACTGGCTTTGTACTATCCACTTTGCCTGACAGTTTGCTTTTTGTGACCTTACCTCTACTTCTACTGCCTGAATTCAAGCATTGATCCCAAAATATTTTACAGGACTGTGGGACCAGCCTGAGTCATACTTTCACTACACTAGCTCCACAGCAATTCTCTAAGTCATTTGTCACGTGCCAGCGCACTTTGAGGCTTGAGTAGGGTCTTCAAGATTACATCAACTATATTGATTTAATTACTAAATTGACTGCAACAAAGTCGATGGGGAAAACCCATCAAGCTAGTAGGACTGTAATTGGTGTTTGTTGTATTGCATGGTTGGGCAAAAGCTATATTAGCAGGGGAAAGGCTGGGATTAGCAGAGGAATAGTAAAGGGGGGTTGCAGGCGGTACATATTGTTTTCTCCCACTGTGCCCTCTGCTGTGAAGTTTTTCATTGTGAAAGGGGGAAGTAGTGCACCTTCTTTTTAGTTGCTTTTTAGAATTAAATTTTACCCCTTGATCTCTGCAGAATGTAATTAAATTCTTAGTAATGCAAACCCACTGCACTGGGCGCAACACACGTATGTGAACTGCTCACATTCTCCTCTCGCTTACTCAGTGGAAGTCCGGCATATGATGTTAATGCCAGTGTAAAACAGGGATAAAGTAAGAGAATAATAAGGCCCATCCATCTGTGTTTCTTTCTTATCTTTAGCAACAATGGGACTATGCACAAGACAACTTCATTTATAGATTAACCCTTCCTCTGCAGGTTTCTTAGCATCTTCAGGAAACACTGGGTGTGCAGACAAGAATGGTTTAGTTATTGGTAATGAGGAAGTACTTTTTACTTTACTGAACATTTTACCTGGTACAGATTTTAAGTATGACAAAAGCTATTCTTAAACAGGGCTGCCTAACCTTTACTATGTCTCTGGAATAGACATCAGCCTCTGCTAGAGTTTTTCATTATATTTTGTTCTAAGTATTTGATTTGCCTTACACATCTACAAACAAATGCAAATGCATGGAAAGCTATATGCATATACTGCTCTTCTTGTAGTGGGGCTGCCCCTGTTAATCAAAGCATGTTCTCACAATACACTTGTTTACAGCAAAATGTAAGTTGGTTAGAAAGCCCAGGTTACAAATAACCTTCTCTCAGACCCAGTGCATTTGTGGATGAGGTATACATGCTAAGATTTTCAAAAATCATGAGACTTAAGATATCTTGAAGGAGTCTGAAAATCAGGCTCCATTTAGTGCCACCCTCTCAAAATCAGGCCACCTCTAAGCTGTGCTAAGTTGAGCGCCCAAAATCACTAGTGACTTTTGAAAGTCTTGGCCATTGTCTGTAGCTACAGAAGGCAAAATAAAGTGCAGGATGCAAAAATGCCACTTGTCCCAATAAGCATCTTTTATCGCTGTGAAGTGGTTCCCAGACATCTTGATTCTGTCTGGCATTCATTCTGGTAATGATGCTACAAAAAATACTCCCATACAGAGCTTCAGCATCATTTCTATACATACCACTGGTAGCAGGATTGGTGTAGCTTCAGGGAATGTCATCAGTACAAAAGCATCTATTCAGAGCCAGATCATGAGACTTAACTTTGAATTTCCTGGCATCTATTGGTCTCTGTTAGAACCTTACTTTTTTAAAAAATGTATTCTATTATCGTCCCTTTTTCCCTTATACAAACAGAAATTTCACATGGGGACGGGGAGGGGTGAAGAGTTAAAGGCAACTTTGCAGTAGAACCCCCAAGGTCCTTTACAATCTCATTTATTCAGAAAAGGAAATGTTTTAACTTATGAGATGGACATTTTGAAACATAAGACTTTTCTATTTTTGTATCCTGCTGTTCAGAAGGATTAGCAGGTAATAAAACATCCCCTTACCCAGAGGATTCACAATATCCCTTAATAGTCTGGGAGGTATTTTTAAAATGTAATACAATATAAAAGATTGTTCTTTCACCTTTGCTTTGGACCTCTCCCCAGGGCCTGTTCAGGATTTGGTTAATGAGTTTAGCTCTGTAATTCCCCATATCTGGATATGTATTCACTTGAAACAAATGCATCCTGTAAGGAAAAACAAGCAAGTTAAAATATCTGCCTGAAATGGAGGCGAAATAACTATTGTATTTTTTCCTTTAAAGTAGCAAACATAAAAAAATGGCAGCTATGACATGGAAAATGACAATTTTAGAGTAGTTATAAACGAAAGGCAAAAATGTCATTAAAATTAAAGCAATGTTATTAAAAGATGTGTTAATTTTCAGTTAAATTTTCTGTAAAAGACCAATTTGTTTAAAAGGCTTGACAGCATTAACTGCGAAACATAAGCTTTGGTAATTATGCTTTCCAGTTTGTTCAACCATTTTTGAAGCAGTCTCAGAACACTTACACTCAAAACCCAGCTGCAACAGAATTCAGTCACATGGGCTAGGTGGCACTGCTAGCTCAGATATCCAGTTGCTTGTCAATTACCCTACGGTGTAGCGTCTATAATGCAGTCCCATTACTCAGCACTGTAGCCAATGCATGTATAATACTGGTATAATAATGTTATCACGACATCCAATGCGGGGTACAGTTAGTAACAGCAGCAGAGAAGTGTTTTTCAGTGATGATTTATACAATTAACAAAAGGAATTTGCATTTGTTACTGAAAAGTAGCCTGTTAGTTTTAATGCTGCAGCACTCATTCAACACATTGTTCCCGCACAAGTACTGGCATAGCCAGGCCTTGTATCCACCCGCAGAGTGAGCACATCACTCTCACGTTATGTGTATTATTATTTCAAAGGAAATGGAGATCAGCCAGGTCAGATTTTTTTTTAACCTTTTAGAGCCTGATCCTATGAGGTGCAGCAGGCGCCCCATCTCCAAAGATTTGAAGGAGGGCCTGAGTCTCATGGGAGCTGAGAGCATGCAGGCTTAGGCAGTGTTAACAATCTCTAACCATCCAGAAGGCATGCTAGACTCCTGTTCACCTAGGATGTTTTCTGCTTGCAGGACAGGCGTCCATTCTCAAAATTAGAATATTTTTATTCAGCGACGGCAGCACGAACAATAACTGCACTCATCTATCAAATTAAATGATAACATCCACATCAGTCATGGTGTGAAACCCAAAGTAAACTATTGTTCCAAGATAAATGTTGTCTGCTTTCCAAATAAATGTCTTTAGCTTTGCCTTGACATTTGTCTAGCAGTGGGAGGCCATTCTCCTGTGACAGCGGGCCTAATTCCCCTCTGAACTGGATCAATTTTACATCACTGTAAATCCATTGAGTCCCATTGGCTTGCTCCTGGGATCAGAATAAGGTCTATTATCTCTTACTTGGAAACATTTGTGACAGGTGCAAGACTTAATGTATTCTTTTGCCATTGCTTCACAGTTTAACATGAGTTCTTTAGTGAAGTGAGTGTTGTATTCTCAGCCTAATGTTATCAGTTCCTCCTCCCCCACAGTCTTCCTGCCTCAAAATTAAATATGCCCAGTTAATCCTTTCCTCAAAAGTCCAGCTTTCTAGCCCTTGTATCGTTCCTGTAGCTATCCTCTGGTCGCTCTCCAATTTGCCTCCCCCCTTTCTTAAAGTGTGGTGCCTAGAACTGGACACAATACTGCAGCTGAGGCTTCACCAGTGCCAAGTAGAGTGGAACTAATACCACCCGTGTCTTACATGTGACTCTCCTAGAACTATATTACTCTTTTGGGGAGTTGCATCACATTGTTGGATCTCAGTCGATTTGTGATCCACTATAACCCCCCAGATCCTTTTCAGCAGTACTACCATAGGCAATTATTCCCCATTTTGTAGTTGTGCATTTGATTTTTCCTTCCTAAGTTTAGGACTCGTCTGACCGTCATCTTGTTGATTTCAGACAAAGTCTCCAATTTGTCAAGGTCATTTTTGACTTCTAATCCTGTCCTCCAAATTGCTTGCAGCTCTTTCCAGCTTGGTGTCATCTGCAGATTTTATCAGTATAATGACCACTTTAATTCATGAAAATATTGACTAGTACCACACCCAGGACAGACCCCCCACACACACTCGATACAACTTCCCGACCTCCCAATTTGACAGCAAACCCTTGATAACTACTCTTGGTCTTTGAACCAGTTCTGCACTCACCTTTTAGAAATTTAATCTAGACCGCATTTGCGAGTGTTATGTTGGATCGTGGCAAAGGCCTTAATAAAATCAACAGCTATCGTCAACTGCTTCCCTGCATTCACGAGGCCAGTAACCCTGTCAAAGATGGAAAATTGGTTGGTTTGGCATGTTTTGTTCTTAACAAAGTCATGCTGGCTATGCCTTATAACCCTATTATCCCCTAGCTGCTTACAAACTGATTGTGCTCCAATATCTTTCCAGATATCAGAGTTAGGCTGACTGATCTATAATTCCACCAGTCCCTTTTTTAAAAGATAGATTGCTAATGGTTCCGAGATTACCTCAGCTAGTTTTATAAGTACCCTAGGGTGAATTTAATCAGGGCCTGCCAATTTAAATGTTCTTTAACCTGTTCTTTCCCTATTTTGGATTGTGAGTCTTCCTCCTTGCTGTTAAGGTCACCATTACACTTTATAGTAATGATTGAAGCAAAATAAGCATTAAACATCTCAGTCTTTAGTTGTTAGTGCTCCTTAAGTAGTGGACCTACACTTTTCTTGGTCTTTGTATTTCTTTTTATGTCCCTTGGTAGATGTAATTCATTTTAGCCTTTCTGATTTTGTCCCTACATGCTTGTGCTATTCTTTTGTAACCAGCCTTAGCAAATTGTCCATATTTACACTTTTTGTAGGATTCCTTTTTAGATCATTATAGAGATCCTGATGGAGATATGTTGGTCTCTTCCTTCGCACCTGGAGCATTTGCCATTAATAAAAACTGCCCGCTCTCCTCAACTCCTTTTTCTCTTACATTTTCTTCCCTTGGGACCTGAGCTAGCAGTTAGTCCGAAGGCCGTTGTCCTTATGCTGCTGCTCTAATGCCATCATTTTCTGGTCACTTTCACCCAAATTGTCTTCAACTTTGCAACCAATTTCTTCCTAGTCAGAATCAAGTCTAAAGTGGCTGCCCACTTGGTTACTTCTGAAGCAAGAAGTTGTCCCCAGCACATTCCAAGAACTTACTGGCATCTTACTTTTCCAACAGATGTCTGGGTAGTTAAAGTCCCCCATTACTACCCGGTCTCATGTGTTGGAAATTTCTGTTGTTTGTTCTAGAAATGCCTCATCCACCTCCTGTGCTGGTGATCTATCGTAGGCCCTTGTCGTGCTTGTTTTCCCCACACACTTTGGTCTGTCTCTCACCTCCTTCTGGACATCAGAACAAGTGAATGCATCCTTGATGTATAATGCAACACCTCTTCCCTTCCTGAACAAGCTGTACCCTCTAATTATCCCACCAATTCTGTCATAATGTATCAAATACTATCACTGTAATCCTATCATTCAGGATTTCCCACCCGATATTCTCCTTTGCTTCTGATTACTCGTAATCATACCCCCTTGGAAGTGATCATAAAATGTACTTTTCCTCCTTCATTGCTTCCAATTTTTAAACATTTAATTACATGCCCCAATTCCCCTTAGATTATCACATTTAGGGGCAATTCTGATCAATCAGGTAAATAACACAGTAATAATTGTCTAGGAGTACATAAAAGGGCAATTCTGGTTATTTTGTTCCACTAAATACATTGTATTTATCTAGACTGGATTTTTTTTTGTAATTTAGACAACATGTCTGTGTATAAAACAGCAGAGGCCTGAAGTCATGAAAATGAAGCTTTCATAGCAATCGCAACTCACTATTGAGATGAAAAAAATTTCATGGTGGTCACATCTGAACAATAAAACTGAGATTATGAGAGTCCAATGCTGAAGGTAATGAGGATAAAGCACTGGTCTGGAAGCTAGCTCTACTCTCTGACCTGCTGTGTGATCTAAGACAAGTCACTTCACCTCTATGTGTTTCTGTTTCCCCATCAGTGAAATGTAAATAGTGATGCTTCCCTGTCTGTGTAGTGAGCACTGAGATCTGTGGATGAAAAGTACAATTTGAGGACTAAGTATTAATAGTCATCTGGTCTAACTTCCGCAGTAGGCAATAAGGCAAGTCCTTTGCCCCCAAGAGATTTATATGAATCTTTTTCTCCTAATTTGCTTCATGATGTGCAAGTCTTCTAAAAACACTAGATATCAGTAGGATTGGAAGTAATAGGGGCTGATTTTTGGTGGTGGTCATTTTTTGTGTATTCTGTTTTTAAACAGTGCATGTTGTCAGCACACATTGTATAGTGTAGATATTTAACTGAGTATCTTTGAACTAGACCAGTATACTTTTAAATGAACTTGAAAGTCATTCATCTGGCATTAAATTAATATTTAAAATGTCCATTGTTTGCCTGACAGACAATGCTACAGATGCTGGCAAAATGTCAGTGTGGAGTAAATCTTCCCTAATAAACCACACTTACCCTATACCCTAGAGTTTTTTAAAAGGACCACCAGGATCCCAAACTCATCATACATTTATCTGGAATGAACTCAAAATGTTTAATTGATACATGCTTATGTCTGAACACTGTCAAGTCTCGTAATAAGATGTTTAGTGCAATACGTCGGTTAGACTGCGAGAGTCCAGCCACAGTAATAAGTAATGACATTTGCAGCACAAAGGCAGCTCCCCAACGAATTGGTGACAAGTATAAAAAGGCAATCTAGCCCGTGTAAGCTTTAAATGTGGTCTGAATTTTACAATTACATGTCCTAAAGCCTGTTATTAGACATGAAGGCAATGAGAAAGAAAGGAGTCATTGCATCACTACTAACACCAATTATAGGAAACATAAATCATTCAAATTTTTGTTCTTTAATAAAAATCAGCCTGAATTGGTGTTTAAAAGGCAGGATCTAGTGTAGGAGCCTAATGGGATAGAAGAAAATAGAGTAATTGGAGGCTGCTGTCTTTTCATTTTCTATGTAAAATTATTTGAAGAGACAGCCAAGAACTTTAAACAGCAGAAACCCAGAAAAGTTGTAATTTGGATGTCTTCAGTTGTGACTTTAATGGTGTTTGCTTAAAGAGCTTTCTTTTATCTCTGCAGACATACTTCAATGACAATATCCTCACACTGATACGGACGTTGGTAACAGGAGGAGCCACACCAGAGCTGGAAGCGCTGATTGCTGAGGAGAATGCACTGAGAGGAGGCTACAGCACGCCCCAGACACTTGCAAACAGAGACAGGTGTCGAGTTGCTCAGTTGGCTTTGTATGATGGGCCATTTGCAGACCTAGGGGTAAGATCATAAAAGAAAAGTAATATCAAGACAGCCGTTCCGTAACTGTTTCATCATCTGCTGAATTTTAAAAAAACGTTTCCATAACAATGAACACGGTGTTCCTCTTTTTTAATTTCTCCCCTGAAAGCCATGGAGTCCACTTGAAATTTTGGGCAGATCTGGTGATACGTTGCTGCTCTCAGTACCAAACTGCCCCTACCCTGATTAAGAAGCAGCTCTATAGGCTATGCAGGCTGAAACCAGAAACGACAATATAAAAGAAATAATTTCTGTAAGGAGTTCCTCAGGTCCCTTCAGTTGCTGGATCCTCCATATCCACCCTGCTAATTTTTTTCAGAAAGACACTAACATTGCTTCATAGAGCCAGTCCCATTAAAAAAACAAACCTGTAGTTCTTCACAGTGTCCAAAGGGATGGGTGAGACCGTTTGGATAAAATCAGGGCTGACCCCAAACCCTATTTCTAAAGATGAGCTCAACCTGAAACTTTGTGGTGATTTGATAGGCTTTTTTTTAATTTGTGTGCCCCTGAACTTCCCCGTTTTGCTAAGACCATAAACATCAGCTTGAATATTCAGCAAGGAAGATTGTATTTTGTTGTTTCCAACCTATCCGAAATCCATACGTGCTAAAAATCATGTGAGAAACTCTTTTTCTGATTTTCCCATCCCAGTACCCAAAATGTAAAAAGCATCTAGACATATAGACACATTTATTTGAACCAAACCGAATTGCCATACCTTGTAAATCTTGCTCAGGCTTTTCCAAAGCATCCATTTCACCATTCATGGTGTTATAGGGTTGACCTTCATTGTAAATTAATCAAATTTTCTGTGATTTTCATGGAACACAGAACTCTCTTCTCCATGAACAGAACTGGTAAATGCAATCTTAAATCAATGGACAGGCTACAAAATTACACACACACAGCCAATCACCCAGAGGAGGATGAAAAAAAGATTTTTAAACTCAAATCATCTCGATAGGATTAACAGATCCTTAATTTGAATGCTCAGATTAACAGTTAGGCAAGTAAAACAGCATTTGCCTGCCGAAGTGTTGATACTTGGGTAGTTAATTTCAGCCTACCTTGAATACCCATAAAATAACAATTAAAGTTATGTCTGCAATTTCCCTTATACAAATTCTGGAGTTGCTGCCATAAAAATGGCTGTTGTGTTCCACCTCTGAGCTGACTACATTTCACTGTTGAGTGAATAAGCCCCACTAGCATGTGGGTCATAGTCATACTGTTGCACTGGCCAACTGTCTGAAACTTTCATTCAGTTGGTCAAAGTAATAATTCTTCTTGAACATTTAATAAAATAACTAGAGGTACTAGGCAAAGGAAAGATGTGATCAAAGTCCAGAGAAGAGCAACAAAAAAGACTTAAGGTCTAGAAAACATGACCTATAAAGGAAGATTGAAAACATTAGGTTCTTTTAGTCTGGAGAAGAGAAGACTGGGGGGGACGGGACATGATAACAGTTTTTAAGTACATAAAAGGGTGTTACAAGGAGGAGGCAGAAAATTAGTTCTCTTTAACCTGTGAGGCAATGACATGAAGTAATTGCAGTAAGGGCAGTTTATGTTGGACATTAGGAAAAACTTTCTGTCAGGGTAGTTAAGCACGGGGAAAAATTGCCTAGGGAGGTTGTGGAATCTCTTTCATTGGAGATTTTTTTAAGAGCAGGTTAGACAAACACCTGTCAGGGATGGTCTAGATAATATTTATTCCTGCTTTAAATGCAGGGAACTGGACTAGAAGACCTCTTGAGGTCTCTTCCACTCCTATGATTTAATGGTCAAATGTTTGAAAGTGGGGATCAAGCCTTCAACCAAATGCTGCAACATTCAGCTAAGTTGGCCATTAAATTAAGTAACCTAAACATATTTTATTTTCAAATACTAGAGAACATCTTTCAATCAGTAACTACAAATATTGTTGCAGCTCCAGCTCTACATTAAGCTAACATCCCCAGGAAGGTTACATTAGATAAGATTAAGATGACTTTTTAGAAAGGATATAAACACTTACATTTCAGGGCATAAAACAGACACTAATTGATGGATTAGGAACTTTTGCTATTGTCAAGTTATTCTATCACTATCCACCATGCACCTCCCTTGGAAGTGTTCAAGATCGGCTATTGGACAAGACAGACCACTGGTCTGACGTAGTATGTCAATTGATATGTTGTTGTTCTATTCTGAGAGTTCCAAGACACTGGGATCCATGGCTATTTGACAAAACTGAATGAATTTGACATCATAACTGTACTGTAATTTTACTAAATACACATCCCATGCAAGAGTTTTAATATGAATATTTTAGCGGTAGTCAATATTGTGTCATGTGATGCAACAGAATTCTGGATTGTCTAAGTCACTGTACACTATTATAAACAGGGTCTTTATTCACAGGAGTTCTGTTCCAAGCTCTGCCACTGTCTTCAACAATCAGCGAACTTATCTGCAGAATGGGTATACTAATTACTTAAACTCACCCTACCTGTATTAGAAGTGCAATCAGAATTCTAATGCAAGATACCAGGAAAACACCAAGTTAGGTCTTTGGGGGCTCTGTTGTTTATCCTGCCTCCATATAACTGCCGTTAAGTAGCACCCTTCACTCATAGCTCTCAAAGTGTAGACAAGCAAACTGCAAAGAATTAATACCAATTCTCAATATGGTACTGAGCTTGAACTTCAGCTGGAGTGCATCAGTGGAGCTAAGCCAATTTACAGTATCTGAAATCTGCCCCATCCATGTCTAAGAGCCAATGAATTATATCTACCCAAATGAAGCTTAATTGTTAACTCATGATAATCCAATGGATTACTTAAAGGGCAACTATTTTATTAGAGTCAATTAATTCAGTATTTCAAAGCAGAACTTATGGGAAAATGTCCCCCTTCATCTCCATCATCTACAAATTATGCTTTTTTGCAAGGTTCTAAAGCAGCACCACTTTGCTCTCCATACTGATTTTCTTTCCCAACAGGCATACTCCCAAAATCGGAGCAAAAAACACCACACGTTCTTAATAATCATTTTGTTGAGACCATGTTTCTCTCAAATGATAGAACATCTATTCTCTGTCCCCAAACCTTATTCTTCTAGTTAAAATCAGAGTCACTCACTGATCGCAAGTTCCCATCAAATAAAATCACTGGGCAATAACATCCTATACATACACAGTTTTGCAATTCAACATTTAGATTAGGGATTTTCTTGACTAATTGTTTCTCATCTGTGACAGGTAAACACCAGATTGTGATTCTGTGCCAAAGTGTGAAACAGACTGAAAATACTCCTCCCCCACACACACACTTTGTTTTGTCTCCTAGGATGGTGGTTGTTATGGAGATCTGTTTTGTAAAGCACTGAAAACATACAATATGCTTTGTTTTGGAATTTACCGATTGAGAGATGCACATCTAAGCACACCTAGCCAATGCACTAAACGGTATGTCTAGACTTTTACTTCTCTTGCTGATTGTGCTTCATTCTTCCTGCTGTGGACAATCCAGATGCCTTGTACAGGGCACAAATAATGTTTAAACAATTTTCTCCATTCCCCAACCACTTTCTATATCACTGTGACATGAATACCTCTTCCAATTCTTTGGTGAGCCTTAGTGGAACTCTAACCAATTCAAGCCATACCATAGAATATTGTTTTATTTGTCTTTTTTAAGTTGACAAAAATGAAGTGGCAGTGTAGCCGTGGTGGTTACACAGACAAGGTGGGTGAGGAAATATCTTTTATTGGCCCAACTTCTGTTGGTGAAAGATACATGCTTTTGAGCTCTTCTAATGACGTAGCAATTTAAATGCTCAGACAGCACCATATCTTTAATTGCATCCTTACTTAGTCTCATTTATGATAACCCAACATATTCTACTTACAATTGCGGGAGGTGGGGGAGGACTTTACTGTTTGCTACATTTAATCAGCAGTAAATTAGTATCATTAATATAGTCCTGATGATGTTCTAACCTGCTTTATTACATAAATTTAACCTCTTCTGTACTTAGATAGTGGCCACAGTTTTCTCTGTGATGGGGCTCAGACTGTGAGAAGCACTGTTCTCGGAGCAATATCATATTGCATAGCTGACATCCTCAGTAAAACTTTCCCATCGGTTTCCTATTTCGGCTAGTTGCATTTTCTCATCATTTCCTTCAGTTAATGGATCAAGACTTGGGGATCTATATGGTTTTCATTGCACAGAAGCCATCTTAATGCAATATTCTGATTGCACAAAGACAACATTTCCATGGGTTTCAGTGGGAGCAGGATCTGGGCCAATGTATGCATCAAAGAGGACCATATTCACTTTGGCCATCAGTTTGCTAAGCTTCTATGAGTAGAGGGTTTTACTTTACTAAACGATAACCACATCACACAAACTCCACTGTAACTGGCCCTAATCTGCACATTCACAAATGCTGCAGAAAGACTCACCACTGAATGGGTAAGGCAAACAAGCAACCCTATCACCCTCTGAGGTGGTTCCTCCAAGTTTAGACTTGGGACATCTTGGATAGAGCAGGGCAGTGAAACTTTGATTGTCACTTTACTGATTGCTAGCTCTTCTGTGGATAAGCAAAATACTTCAATCTCCAAGACTGCCAAGCCAGATCTTTCAAAAGCACTAAATTTACTTGGAGAAAAAAAATGGTAGGGCCAAGTTGTGGCATTCTTGATCAGTTTTTAATGATTTAAGCAAAAAATTCCCATTTACTTACATAAAATGCTTACTGATAATTGTAGACTGACGCCTTACTCAGTCCACAACTATTCAGTAATGTAAAAGAAAAAAACATAATTCTGCTCTTGGATACAGCTTGGGGCCTGCCTTATGAAGTCAGTGAGCACCACATGCATGCAGAATTTCACTGAGAGAGTTTGTAAGCTACCCTTGCCTCGCATGGAGTTGTTTGATGTTGTGAAGCTTCAGGTTAATTGGCAGTTTTTGTTTGCATCTGCAAATGTAGGTATTGTTTTTCTTGCATTTATAAATGCACCTAAAGATCACGGAGACAATGTTTAGCCTTACTGCAGTGTTTATTAATTTATTTTTCCATACACATTCATTATAAAAGAACATCTTTTTTTCCTCTAGTGCTCCTTGACAGTACTTAAATAGACCACCATGGACCACACGTGTAATGCCCTCACTTCAGCAATTATTTAAATGTTTTTGCTAGTGCATTACTGCTGGTTCTTGAGGACGTTAGACTCCCCCACCAATGTATCAGCAAGGTGGTAGAATGAGTTCCAAAGGTGAGGGGACCATGTGGAGAATATTTGGCTCAGAAGCCTCCACTGATTGTGGCAGCCTGACATGGGTGGTCTGTGAGTAGATTGCCAGGTTGTTATACAAGCTAAATATGTATGACAACTAAGGAGGTAGAAGTGCAAAATTTCAGATAAATGTTTCTAGAGGAGATTTTAATGCAAATCTAAAGCCACTTTCTTTTTTGCTTTTCCAGCTATGTTATCACAAACCCACCCTATGAGTTTGAGCTTGTGCCCACAGACTTGATCTTCTGTTTGATGCAATTTGACCACAATGCTGGCCAGTCCCGGGCCAGTCTCTCTCATTCCTCCCATTCTTCGTACTCCTCCAGCAAAAAGAGCTCATCGGTTCATTCTATCCCATCGACAGCAAACCGACAGAACCGCACCAAGACTCGGGACTCCCGGGAAAAACAGAAGTATGTGCAAGAAGATAGACTTTGATATGTGTACCCACCCCTACCGTGTGTGAAACTTGCATCTGCCACCCTTTCCTCCCAGTTGGCGTTTCCCTGTTTTCCTATGGAGTTCTTCTCCCTCCTTTTTTGTACTCATATTTTACATATCTATGACAGTGTGCATGTGATTATCATTTTTATTTCACCACCATAAAACCCTTAAGCACAACAGCAACAAAGCAGACGGACCAAAAGTTATTTATGATGCTAAGGGGGGAAAAAACCTAAACCCATAGGCATGCCAAAAACATAAATAACTCACCGTAGCACCTACTCTACATATCAGAAGATAGAATGTGTTTAGCACGAACACTTGATGTCAGAGTTACACAAAGAAAGTTATTTAATGCAGAAGTGTTGCTGTATTGGGGTTTTTGTTAAAACATACACAAAAGTTAGTACCTATATTTGAAGCTTGGAAGGCTTACCCACTGAAAAAACCAAACTACTGATTGTTTCGCTGAAATAGCATAAGGCTTTCACCATTTGTAGAGATTATTAAGCACCTGCTCTATACCAAAGTAACAGCATCAGAGACTTGTATAAGGATGTTATACTGTCCTTTTAAAGAGAACATCTCCTCTCTTTAACGCTGAAATTTTCCAGGCATGGAGTTGTAAAACTCTAAGTTTAAAAAAAAAGTGTCTAATAGCATGTTAAATTATTATTCTTTCTATTTATACTGCCACATGAGTAGCTACATTTTCGTTCACTTTTGACATTTGGGATGAAAAGCCATATGTTTCTTGGATGTAAGTGATTAAAAACTGCTTTCCCAGTACTTTTACATCTTTGAAAAGGTAACTAATTCACCTTATGTACAGAGAAGAGAAAGTATTTTTCAGTATCATCCCCTAAGCATCAGTCTTCAGGGGACTTTACCTCCTGATGGTAGTTTAACTTTGTCAAGTTTGATATAGACCCTTCATTAAATGTCCTAATTAATAGGAGGAAATCCTGGACTGTGTTCTGGTTTGTGAAGGGTGCATGCCAGCAGTGCCCCACACATTAACCTATATGTATTCCCAAACCCAGTAGTGGCTACTCATGGACTGGAGTGGAGCAGAAGGAAAGATGCTGTGTGCTAGGCTGCTCCTAACCACAATATTGGAGGAGTACTGTAATACTTGCAGTGCAGCCGCCGCACTTGCCAGAATTTGGATTGCTTACCAGTTATTCAGTTAGCTAAGCTAAAGTTGTGGCAGAAAATTAAGATAGAAAGCCACAAAAATGTATTTTTCAAACCTGTTTTAAATGCTCTGGGGAAAAGGATGCCATGAAATCATATCACCTACTTCATTTGTGCCTGGCTGCCCAGCACAGAAGGTGTATCTCTAGGAAACATATGCAAGAGGAGGAGTCGCATGGTAGCTGCCAAACAGCAAGAGGTGTTTTTATGGTTAGTGCTGTTTTTTCCCCTCTCTTCTCCCCAAGCATGGTAATTTTGGAGCTTTGCTTGCTGTGTGAATCAACAATGAAGTCAAGCACTTTTACTGACAAAACCTGGTATGGTACAACTGGGGCTACCCACAGTGCAGCATTAAGAATAATGATTGGAATGAGAAGTGTGTGTGTGTGTGTGTGCGTGTAATCAAATGCAGCTGCAAGTCTGATCGGGGAAGGTATTTCAAATTATGTTTGTCCCTCATCCCAAAAATCCTTGTATATAAAGACAAATTCAGGTATTCTTTGAAAATAGTTATGAAGGTTTGCCCTAAGAACACTCATAACTACAAGGCTGTGCCAGTTAAAGTGCTCAACAGGAAATTTGACAGTTTAAAAGCATTGTAAAACTTACATAGCTTACTTCTCTTTCTAAAGTGCAACAAGGATGAATAGAATGGGCCAAGGTATGACAATTAATGGTTCTGCATGACCTAGCAACTGCTGTGGGTTTCCTTCTATAACCTTGTCCTTGTGAAAACTTTGTGGAATTAAAAAAAAAAATGAGAAACTTTATTCAGTTATTGGTTTATTTTTTTAATTCTTTTGCTTTTTTTTCCCCCTAAATCAAAAGTAAAACTGGCTGCTGCTGCTGTTGCTCAACCCTATTTTATTTTTATCCTCTCATCTGCTTGCCTTTTAATTGCACGTGTCCACATCTAACCACCTGCACAGTAAAAATGTTTACCTATTGCAGACATCATTTTAACTTGCCAAATCCTCATTTCCATTCCACTTCTCTCCCACACCCTTTAACGAAGTTCATGAACATTATATTTGTTAGCAGCTTTCACATGCTTTTCTGTTACCATTTCATCTCATTGACTAGGGAGTTAATATGGAATCAGTTGTCACAAACTTCTATGCATGCACAATTATGCAAGTACTGTTTTTCAAATATGATCATTTCTGTCTTAGACAGAAAGCGATAGACAATTAGAAAACCAATTTGTCCACTTTGGGAACAGAGCAGAAAATGAGACACTAAATATGAGATCCACCATGGCCTTACTAAGGACTAATTCTCCATGGGAATTTTGCCTAAGGCAGGAGGAGTGAAAAAGGACTTGAGGACTGGGCCAAATACTTTTTTATTGCTGTCAATATACAGCATGTTGAATCATATATAGGAAACTATGAGGATTTTTTTTTTACAGTGGACAACAGAGACTGTTGTCCTTTGTATATAACAAATACTGGAGTGTTTAAACCAGATTGGGGCTCTCTAGCCTCAAAAATATTTTATAACGTTTTCAATGACACTATGGAAATTTTCCATCACCCCAGAGATCTAGAGCTACCCAAAGTCAAGAATTGCTGTCACCCTCCATTTCTAACTGCTACTCCTGGTAAACGCATTGTTTTCTTTTACAAATATAAGGACCACATTAACTATTGGTGTAAGACGGCATAACTCCATTGATTTAAGCTGAGTTATGGCAGCATTAAATGAATTTGTCCCAGAATATATACATAAAAATGTTTGGTTTAAAGTACTCTGCTCCACCCCAAAGGTGAAAAATTGTATAAAAGGTAGAAGATTGCAATGTTGTGTGTCTTGTATTTGAAACTCTGGTTAAAGAATACTCCTGTAAAGGAAAAGCCAGAGGGAGTTGTATTCCTACAGGAACAATTACGTGAAACTCTCAGGTTTCTATGGTAACAGGCCTTTCCATGGTTCAGATATTGAGCTTGTTTAGGTGCTTTCTGTAAATTTCGTAGTTTTTGCTGTACTCTCTCTTTCCCCCATAGCAAGTTAGGCACATAAGCCCACCAAATATGAAAGTGCCCCATCCATTATACCCAGGGGTGAAAGTAAGGCGGTACGGGCCAGTACGGCGTACCGGTAAAAAGTGGCCGCCTGTACCAGCCCATACCACTGACTTTAAAGCACTGGCGGGGTCCCTACTGGCAGGGCCGCCGCCAGGGGGTGGGGTGGGGGGCGCAAAAGGGGCAGTGACGTTAAAGCGCTGCCGCGGCAAAAAGACCCTACTTAAAGTGCTGCCATGGCAGTGCTTTAACATCGTCCCTGCCCCTTTTGCCACACACCCCCCAACTGCCAACAGTGGGGCCGGGGGGCAAAAGGAGCAGCTACTCTGGGCCCTTTACGTCACCGCTGGTGGCGTGGGCGGGTTGGCTGGGGGACACTGCCCCCCCAGCCCAGCCCCTTCCGTGGGGGGTAAAGCTGCACCTTCCCCAGTACCGGTAAGAGAGAAATTTTACTTTCACCCCGATTATACCACTACCTTGCAAAAACTGTGATTTCCTTCCTATTCTGCATTGCCAACTGGAGTCTAAATAACTTGTATCATGCTATAAAAAAGTAAATATTAGGTACCAATGTGCATCCATTAGGCTGACAGACAAAGGGCCAAGATCCTGACACTGGCTGAGCAGGCCTCCACTCCCTCTGAAGTCAGCAGGCCCAACCTTGCCTTCCCTGTAAAGGCAAAGCTGCCATTAACACCAGAGGGAATTAAACACATCTGCTCCCAAACACATCACTTTTTTTACAAATGTGTGCGTGTGCAAGTTTGTATCATCTATTCAACCATTAGCGGAGTCCGTCAAACCTTGTAGGATATTTGCAAGGAGAGCTGTATTAGAACCAGTCAAAAAAATTCACAACTAATGAGAGCAGTTTCACCAAGCTGCAAATTGATTATCATAAAATACTCCCCTGCCAAACTAACAATCCTGGGTGGGTGGGGAAACTTCTAATATTTCCTAGTTAGGAAGCAACTGCATGCAAGATTGTCTAACACCACAATTTAATTTTAAGTAGGCTGCCTATATTGTTACCTTTTTGTTATGCTCTTAGCTGTTTTTTTTCTGTATCAGCCGAGAAAATATTTTGCTTTAACACATTAGCTCCAAACCACAGCTTGCAACAAGAGTATGCTCTGAATTACCCCCTATGGCTGTACAGTATCTTCCTTGTCTCACCTCTGGGGATGGAGTCTTCTGAAGGCATGCTCATGGATTTAGGGATTAGCACTTTCACAACTAAAAGTGAACACGCCAACATAACCACAATCATCATTGCCAGTCCCTGACACTATATGCTAACTAAATATGGGTGAACCCTGAATGGGTCCATTCATGTAACACACTCGAACCACATTTTTCAGGGTCAATTTGAAGCAGATGGCATCAACCCCAGGCTCATTTGGGGGAATCCACTGATCTCAAGCCTCCTAAGAAACCTAATGCCCAGACACCCCTCCCCCCCCCACTTCCCTTCCACCTACCTTTGTAGTCTTCCAGAGGGTCTGCTTCCCCTTTCCCCCGGCCCGGGTCTGGTGGTGGTCTCCAGGAAGTATCACTTTTCCATGGCAGGTGATGTTTTTGAAAGGGCCTGTAGCAAAGGAAGCAGGAAGTGCCCCCAAGTTAGAACATTGGACGTGCCCTTGCAGCGCCACAATAATAAGAATTCTGAGCTAGTCCATGTTTGCCAGCTACTGTGCTGGGGTTTCTGGGACATCTACCTCCCTGGCCCAGCTGCCAGAGCAGTAGCATGTTCCCCACTATACTACAAGGCGGGGGGGGGGGGGGGGGGGGGCGGAGTGAGACACACCTATCTGAAGCGTATTTGGATTTGGCTTGGCCGGGGGGGGGAGCCGCTTAAGCAGCCACCAAGCTGTAGAACCTGCTGTGAGCGAAGGGGCTATTCTGCACCCCCTGGAGACTGAAAAGTGAGTCATAGATTCATAGAATAGAATATTAGAGTTGGACGGGACCTCAGGAGGTCATCTAGTCCAACCCCCTGCTCAAAGCAGGACCAATCCCCAATTTTTGCTCCATTTCCCTAAATGGCCCCCTCAAGGATTGAACTCACAACCCTGGGTTTAGCAGGCATTGTTAAGGAACATAAAGGGGTAAGACCACTCTACCCTTGACAGCGTCAACACCCAAATATCAGCATCTGCAGTGTATTTTATTAGAGGTGGCATCAGGGGCTGTTTCTAACTAGCTCCCCAGTTGACACCCCCCTCCCCCCCCCCTTCAAGCTACTGATGTAGTGAGATTGCACATGTTCCTCTCCCCACACACAACATATTCTGTAAGACTGGCTATGGGCCAGGATGCTCAGCTGCTGTGTTACAGCATTTTCTTTTATGACTCCCAGAAACATTAGGGAAAACTTTTATCGCTGAAAATTCCTTTTACACAGGTACATACATCTTGCAGGTGAGTGTGGTGTTCAGTGTCTTTCATAAAACCCATGTCCCAGCCAAAGGACACTCAGGAACAACAATAAAAGTTAGTCTCTGGGTGAATGGTGTGAGGCAACAGACCTAATCTGAACACCAATCCGTAACCAAAATCAAAAAGTGGTTTTGGTTTGCGAAAGTAATTGTATTATTTTTCTTCAAAATTAAAAAGGCCATAGTTGCTCATGTTTCTATAGCAAGCTGATCACTAGGTAGGGGCAAGAAGAAATCCACCCCAAACTATTATGTGTATTAGGGAACTTTAGGCCTCCCTGAGAAACACTCACTACTACAGGCCGTTGGACTTGGTTTTGTATGGCAACTGTTATTAAATCTGAGGTGCTTAGATAAAGGGCCATATACGCAGATGTCTAGCTAGATTTAACACACTCAGCACACACCTGAAGAACATCCCTATGTGGAACTGTCAGACAGGGAAGAATAATTGACTTGCCCAAGGTTACACAGGAAGTCTATGGTGAGAACTGAACTCAGATCCCCCAGGTCCTGTACTTTAACCACTAACCTAGCCTTCCTCCCCACTTTTGTTAGCCTTACACTAAAGTTTTTATGGATGGATTTAAGGAAAGGCAAGGTGTGTCATTTAGGGAGAGCAGGAGGCTGTTCCAAGCACAAAATGATTGTGAAGCCAAAACTGAGAGAAATAAAAGAAAAGAATATAACGACTGAGAGAGGGTGTAGGATGAGATGAGAGCAGAATAGTATAGAGGCCTGAAGATAAGGCTGAGCAGAGCTTGAATCTGGTTCTGAAGGAGAGAGAAGGTGGCTTTCAAGGCAGTCTGGCCATAATTTGGTCAGAGAAGGAAGATGATCTGAGCAGCAAAGACATAAAAGGTAAGGAGCTGATGAGTCCCAGCACCTGAAACAAGAGAGGACCATGCACGGGTCAGAGTTTCAGCATTAAGGAGTGATGGAATTAAAAAGCAAAAAAAAGGAATGTACAAGTAGTTTTCTATATTTTATATACAGAATGAATGCAAAAGGGAATTGACAGCGTCTGTACTTTTAAAGGTCAGCATGAATTGTACCGTGAAGACTAATATATTAGCAATTACCTAGTGTAGCTGCTGCAAATTTCAGGGAAAGCTGGGTAGATGGAAAAGCTTTTCATCTGCTGCTGGAAGGAGAGGGGACACAGTTCATCCTCGTCCTTCGCACCACCACCATTTCCTCCTTCTGACACCAGGCGATTGGAATAACTTTCACCAAGTTCTCTTTGTAAACAAAGTGTGGGAGCGGTATGCAAAAAAGTCAGATAAAAGTACACAATGCTTAACTTGCCTCAAAATCATTTAAAACACAAACCATTTGAAAACTGTTAGTTTGAAATTGTTTGTGAGATCTTGCAAGGCTTTTAAAACATGATAACCATCACACTTTACACCTCTCTGAAAGGTTAGTTTAATCGTAGATCACACAAAATTGGTTTCCACAAATGCATAATGGTTCATGTGTCACACTTGAACTAAATGGTTTTTTAAATGGAGCTGAAATTATTTTGATGTGTACACATTCCCAGATTTTTTCCCCTACACCCTTTCGTAAACCAGCCCACATCAGGCTTTCCCTTAAAGTCTCATTAATAATTCAAATGTTCTGATGACTTTAAAAGATCTATGGAATTGAAGCTTTTTTTAAAAAAAATACTGCTTGACAAAAAGATAAATGAATGTAGAAAGAAGCAGTAGGAGTCTGGCAAGCTGTAGATCATTTCAGAACAGATTGTAACTTTATCATTCTGTCAGGAAGAATAATTTAAAGCACTTAATCAGTTAGCTTCACTGTGCAGGATGTAACATTAGGAATTCCTATCGTTCAATCTGTTCAAATCAAAGGGAGCTTAATTATAATAGGTAAGGGGGGGGGGGGGAACTGAACATTGTTCAGACTCAGACAACTTTACTGGGAAAGGGAATAAGCACCCTGACCTGCAATGAGTATGACTTTTTAAAAGGATCTAAGATGACAGGAGAAAACAATGTATTAGCCTTGACTTGCCTTCAATGGCAGGGCATTAATAACTGCTTTTATAATCGTTTAAGGTTTTAATTAAAAGCTCTAAAAGAATACACAAGCATCAAATCCACTAGAAAAAAATTTCAGACATGGATGGATGTCTACTGATAGGTACCCAAAAGCTGTATCCATTGGGTGCTCAGCACTTCTGGAAGTCTGCCCACCTATTTAGGCACCTAAATTTAGGCATCCATGTTTGAAAATGTTGTCCTTATTTCCTGCTGTTCCATTTGAATAGCATCATCTCTGCTTCCTCTCCTGAACTCTTTAGTGTTCCTGTGCCTTTTTTTTTTTTTTTTTTTTTTAAAACAGCCACCACGTTCCAGTCCAGGCTGCATTTCCATGATGAGCAAAGTGTTAGTTTGTATAATACACTCTGGCAGTGAAGTCTGGGGGAATCCCCTTTGGGAGGAAACGGCCACATAAATGTAAGCCCACCATCAACATAAGAAACAAGAATACATAAACACCAACCAAATATGCTGTAACTAAATTCCATCCCTAGGGCCAATCCCCTCATTTATTTCAGGGGAAAACAAAAGAGTGGGGAAAGGAGAGGTATCACACAAAAATGCTTCCCTGTAATTAAGAAGTGACTTTAGCAGCTCTGCTCTATAAACAATTTAAGGAAAAAGTCTAGTTATATTTAGGATTTTCTCATACAGGACTTTTAACAAGTTTTATTCACAGCTGAACAGTGCAAGGGGTGGATCTACCACAGCGGAGACATCAAAGTCTTATGCAAGTAAACAGCAAACTGCACTTTTTTGGTCTCTCAATATTCCCCCACTCCCTCAAATTTCAACTCTAAAATTGTTACTATATTCATGCAAATGGATACTGAACACAGAGAAAGGAAAAGTCTCCCCATTTCTCTTCCCATTCTTTGCCTGTTGGTCCCCCCGCTTCATCTGCCATGCTTCCATTCACCATTCATTCATTCCATTCAGACTAATGTAATATTGGGGCTGGCACCTGGTCCAGTCATCTGAACCATCTGTATCTGTATACAATGGGATAATTCAGCAGCACTCAAGCAGCCAGGTTGACAATATCAAAACATTGGCCATTACATCCAGGAACATACCCAGTCCCCACTTTGAACCTCTTTGTATTCTAGTGCCAAACCCCGAGGAAGGATCTGAAATATTTCCCACATCACTAACATGGTTTTTCAGATTCATCCAGAAATTACTGAATTTCTAGTAAGGGCTGGAAGCAGAAGTGCGAGAAATCATGGGCTTGTATGTGCCAGTTGTGCAGACCCATGAGGTTCAAATGGTTCAGAGAAATCTGAATTTTCAGGTACGTCCGTGAACCAAACAAACCTCCCAAACCTTAGGAGAGTATCCCAGCACTAACCACATTATGCTCCCAGCTTCTAATTTCATCCTTTTTATTTCTGATAATAGCTTAGCATACTTTAAAAATCTTGTACATTCAAACAACCCAGCAAGCTGCCAGTTTTCTTTAACCCTTTACTACCAACCCTGTAAACATCTCCTCCTCCTTTTATAATATGTGTTCTCAGGTGTATTAATCTACCACACTCTGCTGCTAGCAATTATTCAATGTTACCCTCTATTGATTGCCTTTCGTCTATGAACTTTACTGACTGCTTTTTGCACTGCACTAATTAAACTTCTCATTTTCCCTCCTTGTTCTGTCTCTATCCATTTTGCTCTTTAGCAGAAAAGAAATGGTTTACAGATGAGCCGGATAATGCATATCCCAGAAACATTCAAATCAAGCCCATGAGCACTCACATGGCCAATCAGATCAATCAGTATAAATCTACAAGCAGCTTGATACCACCAATCAGAGAAGTTGAAGATGAATGTTGACTCACAGGAGGCCAGAACTATTTTTTTAAAAGCCTGACAAACTTCATGAATGGTGATGTGACATTTATTTCTCTTACATGCCGACCCACTGGTGGAAAAGTTATGAAGGGCGAGTGTTATGGAAAACTAAAGTAGACAGATCTTTGTTTGTCTGCCTTTAATATTGCTTCCATGTATTTTGGAAACTATTTCATTTATAAATGAACATAATCAAAAATAGTCATGTATAGCCTCTAGCATTTTAAATTATTTTTATTTATTAGAAAGAAAATATATTTTTCTTTTTTTCATTGTCAGGTTTTTTTCCCCCCTTAAAACAGCTGCATATATGGCCAGACTCCTAAAAAAAAATTTTTTTAAATCTGCTCTTGCTATCTCTCATCTTTGAGGAGAATGATGGTCACAATTATGACGAAATGTAACCAAGGGAGATAAATAATATATTAAAAAATACAAGATCCAACTTGTATTTTAATAAATCTAAAAAAAGAAAAAAAGAACAGTTCACCAACATGTTTCTTTACTGGAGACTATGTATTTTGTTCAGCATTGACACCAGCTCTTAATAAACTGAAACATATTTATTTTCAAAGCTGAAAGTCATATTTTTGTAGAATTAACATTCTTTCTGAACTATTCATCGTTTTATTACCATATACAGCAAAGACCTTCCTAACGATCATCTTAAGCACCGGTAAATTTAAGGTCCAAAACAACCAAAACCATGCATTGGTAACTTTCTATGACAATAGGGTAGTGAACATTAGTGTAAAACAAAGGGCATGCAGATAAGATGCTCATAATGGCACTTTCTTATAGGTTGCAAAATGTGCAATTCTGCTTTGCTTCATGTTGCATATTATCAATCAGCACTTGCCGACTCATGGAGTTCAACCTTGGAAAATCCTCTTCTTTTGCCAGGTTTCTGAGTATTTTAATGCAGGGTGTCTAAACAGTGCATCAGATCATGATATTCTAAACTCACTCATCTACTATATTTAACTGAGTTCTTGTTTAAAACTACTGGAGTTGGGCCTGAACCAAACTTTATCTGAGCCAAACACTCCTTGAAATGTGGCAAAGTTTGGGTCCATAGCACAATTTTGCTGATGGCCCATGTTTCAGCAACAGATAGAATCAAACGCCCAGCTCTGAGCACACCTGCACTTTAGGTGAGTTCAGATCAGGGTACAAACTCTGCAGCTCAGGCTCATGTCTACAGTGTCTCAACTTGTTCTTGCCAGTTCATTTCTGTAAAAATCTTTTAAATGTTATTGTTTGCTTATTTCTTTAAGTTGCTGGGACTCCACTCATAAAGGTCCAGTGATAACCAAAACAAAACAAAAGCAATGAATGTATTTAATATGATAACTTACAAAAAGCCGTTGAAAAGCTGCCTACAGTGAAATCAATTGTATCAGCAGTTTCACAAAGTGGCCAACAAGCTTTATAGCCATCAGACAAAATTGTGATGTTTCATATCTGTGCTGCAGTATGTATTCACCCAGGCATTTGATGTTCTAAGCGATTTAGCAACTCTCTCAATTTCAAATTAACATTTGATACAACTGGATGAAAGAATGAGCTACTGAGGATAAAAAAGGCCCCGCAGGAAAAGAAAGGTAGGGTCCCATTGCGCAAGTTAATTTTAGGCTTTGTACTTTTGCAGAGTTGTAAAAAACCAAGATAAAACATACTGTGGCACTATTATCATTAGAGAAATATCAGTGAGTCAGACACATACAGAGCAGATGAATTTACTGTGGAAAAAACCGTCCACTATATAATCCAACATTTAAGCTAAACTATCTCAGCTTCAATGTTTGTTCACTGGCTGCAGTACAAATGTAACCATAATGCCACCTAAACAGGCTTTATTCTGGAGTGACTTTTTGGACTGTGACTACTTTGTTGTTACATTTTGTAGATTAGCTATTTTAAAAAAAAATTAACAAGAATTGTGAATATAATGTATGTAAAATTGGATTGTTTAAAAATATTTATAATCACTATCCTATGAAGAAACAAAATAACTTGAGCAGTTTTTATTAATATTTAACCCATTTCGCAATACCCAAAATAAAGGAAGAATCTGGTGGTTTTGATTTGTTACCACTTTAGCTAATGGCAGGCTATAATTTGCATTCTGGTTTTGCATTGGGTCACTTTAAACCTTTCCTTTAAAGTCAGTACTCCTTTTTCATTCATGAACTGCAATAATTTTATTACCACAGTAAAAAGTTGGCCTCAATCCCAATAGAATTGTTGAAATTTGTGTCAATCTTAGCCAAATACATTTGATTTTTATAGGTCACTTTTTTATGGCAGGCATAGGAAATTATTTCTGTAACATTCAACTTAAGAGTACTTAAAATTATTGTGCACAGTGCCATTTCTTAGCATCCTTCCTTTCAATAAAAACTTTATCATATACATGAGAATAAAAAAAACCCCACCAACATTGCCAAGGCCTGTATGTCTGTGTCTGCTGTTGAACTAATACCCAGTGTGACTGCCACTATAACGAAGTCTTGGGCAACACAAGACCCAGATCTATTAATACAGCTAACAGCCATAGCATCCATGTATACAAACAGATGTGGGGGCTGTAAATAATTAACAACAAACATTTCCTCCTCTTTCCTTTGATTACTAAAGAGTTTTTGAGGCAAAGGTCTGGATTTGGTAAGTTTTTGACAGACGTAGAACACCTGGGGCAGAGGTGAACTGTCGTACATATACAGTATACTGTATTCAGTAGAACCATGTATAGTTAATTATATGGAGGACAGGAAAGTTCCAGTTTTTAGATCTTTTGCAATTAAAAACAATGGTCAAATGGAGGCAATGTGTGTGCATCTGAAAGCTCTGTCCTCTATACCCATCCTGGGTCTGTCCTGTCATTTATTCAGTGCAGTAATTAGAGTTGGGACAGGTCTATTAAATCTATCCCTCTGCCATGACAAGATGTAGTCCCCCGATATAGGATGTATCAAATACTGAACTGATAATTCATTGGTCAAAAGGCCATGAAGCTGCAATACAATCTGTGTATGTGTGCATGCGTACATGTGTGTGTGTCAGTCATCAGGGCCCCTCAAGCAAAGTGACTACTGGAATGTCACAGGGCCTAATTCTCATTTGAGACAGACACGCCCAACTCGTGCTTTCTTGAATGGGAGCCCAGTGCACCTGGCTAAGGGCAGAGAGATAGATCGGAATCACTGAAGGTGTTGTTCACCCTGCTGCAGAGGGCTAGCAAAAAAGCTCTCAGAACTACTTAAGCCCTGCACCAGGGGAGCAGCTGCATCTCTACATTAGCAGGGACATAGGGAGAAGGCCACATGATCTGCAGTAATGAGGACCCAGAGCAAACCTACCAAGCCACACAAGTTGCATGGAGGAGCTGATGTCTCTATTCCAGCCCTGAGGCTGGAGAAGCAGCTGCAGGTGGGTAGGCGGACTGCACCAGCCCACGTTGAAGGTGAGGGTGAATTTTGTCTTATCCCAACTGACGGTATAGTCAGCCAAATAAAGCCCTATGACTCAGGCTTTATGCATGTGACACCATGTGACAGGAATTTTTCACCCTTAAGGAAATAGATGACTGGATAAATGAGGCATGCTGGTTTATAAGGGAGACACCTTTTCCTCTCCACACACATCTTGGTAATGTGCAATGATGCGGAAGGAAGTAAAGAAAAATATATTATATTTTAAATGAAGTTTTGATAAAATATTACATTTCTAAAAATTTGCCAGATGACAACTTGGGTCTTTTAAGCGTCTGAAGTACATAGAGAAAAAACAAATGAAACAAGCAAACTCTATTTGTGAAATAGCCCTTAGGAATTTTGCAATAATCGGATGCATAAATTACTGCACAACAAGAGCAATAACTTACAAATAGTAATTATGCATGTTTTCACTGCCTGTTTGCATATTATACAATCCATAGCTATGTTAGCTATGGCCCCATTATAGATATCCCAGTCTCAACGTTACTGTACAAAGCCATACCTCCTTAACTGGAATCACATTGACAACGGCTTCAAGAAGCCAACGAGTTTTGAAATAAACTTGTATTCAATGTTCTAGCAAGTATTACTGCACATTCCCCTACCCTGATATAAGTTAATGTCCCTGCTTTGTTTCTATTTTTTTAAATTATGTTCTGAAAGCAAAACAAATAAAGGGAAGGGAGGGAGGGTGCGTGCAAAGGCTTTTAGAGTGCTTTGCATGGCCCACATAGCTTTCATTGGTTTGGGCAGGAAACTCTTATCAATGTCACTGAGAGCTGTATGGGAAAATCTAGGGAAGAGTGTGTTTCTTATGGTTCACAGTTTGCTAGCTCTCTTCCACAGCACCAGTCTGTAAAATTTTGATGCTGCTTTTAAATCAAGTACTAAGATAGGAGCCCAACTGGTACATAAAAATCCTGATAACTAAGGCCCTGATACAGCAAAGCATTTAAGTGAGTAGATAGTTCCACTGTATTAGCCACATTCAAGTAAATGAGACTATGCACTTGCTTAAAGTTAAGCACATGCTTCGAGTCCTTTGCTGGATCTGGGCCAAACTGAAGACATCTTCAACCAGGTTTTTTATAGGGTCTGTTATAATTTATTTTGTGTGTTTTCAGATCTTCAACAGAAAAAAATGTTTTTACTTTAAATATGACCCACTGCAAGTCATGGGTACGAACACAATGTTCACAAAGGTATAACATAAATAAAATACTAGCATAATTCAGGTGTGTTCAGTCTGAGTGAAATTCTCCACTGTGCAGAGTTGTCAACACAAGGCCCATGGTACAACTTACGCTTTGAGATGTTAAGTGCCTTGTGTTTCTCCAGGGGGGAGAAGTTCATCCTAAATGAGACAGGACATTATACTAAAATCCAGAAATTAGCAAGTCTGTACCTTTGCAGAAATGTCATATGGTTATATGCTTTAAAAACCTTTGGCCACAGAGATTTGAGACCAGTCTCAATCTTTGCTTTCACAAGAAGTAAAATTTACACCTACTTTTATTTTGTACAGTGGGATAGTTTTTTCATCTCTTATTTTCCTTCAATGTGTGTTTACAATCCCAGTTTTTAGGTCTTTTTCTGTTCAACATATATAAGCTTCTTTTCCAGGTTCTCTGATATTTAGCAGGCATATTCATTTGCAGTTTTTTCTAATTAACAGCATTATGCATACTCACACATCTTGCACAGAAATCTAGTGATATGGCACATAAAACAAAGTAAAAACTAGCTATTGAATAATCTATAAACTGCAGTAGTCTATATATCCAAATAAACTCTAGTGGATTATATACCAAAAGGATAAGGACCTATCTACCTAACCTATTTTTGAACTACTAAAAATTATGTTTAGAGTCAGCCTTAGCAAAGAATTAGAATAAACCTCTTTTATTACTTTCAGAGTAACAGCCGTGTTAGTCTGTATTCGTAAAAAGAAAAGGAGTACTTGTGGCACCTTAGAGACTAACCAGTTTATTTGAGCATGAGCTTTCGTGAGCTACAGCTCACTGCATCCGATGAAGTGAGCTGTAGCTCACGAAAGCTCATGCTCAAAAAAACTGGTTAGTCTCTAAGGTGCCACAAGTACTCCTTTTCTTTTTATTACTTTGTTCCTCATTACAGGAGTATGATAAATATCCATACAATACTGCCCCATTCATACGTCTAATCCAGAACCTGTTGAAGTTGACAGAAGACTCCCATTGATTCAATGAGCTTCAGAGGAGGCCTGCATGAACAAAAGAATGTAGGCACTCAGGGGCACAAGAATAAATGGAGAAATTTCTGCAATTTTTATTGAATTTATTTATTTATTATTTGAGACTGAAAAGTGGGTATGGGAAGTTTTCTGGTAACCAGAAGATGAGTTTAGGGAATCTCACCAACATGCCAGCTGAAAAGAATCCTGTCCTACATTTCTTTTAAGCAGCACTTAAAAATCCCCGCCCCCCCCCCGGATATTGTTTGAGATACATATGTCCAGCAACTGCAACATCTAAAATATCTGCCTCAAAAATAGTGGAATTAAAATTCTAAATTCTTGTGAAATTCAAAGTTGGCCTCTCTCCTACCCATACCCCACAGAAAACACATACAGTACATATATATAATGTATGAAAGCATTTGCCATTATAACCATTCCTTGAAAACAATTCCTTTAAACTACCTATGGTGTTAAGGCTTACAGTTCAGAAAGAAAAAGGAGCATGACTTCATCATTTTTCTTTTTACCAAGGATCGGTGAGAGAGAAAAAATGCTGGTGCTCAGAAATGATCTACCTGACTTTGTCATATGTAATATCCAGCGATAAATATATTGTCTTGTAAAAAGGGTTTGTACATAACTTGTACATGGTTTCATTTTGTATTTTTCTCAGATTAAAATTTATGTATTTGTGTTCTAAAACAAGGAGTGAGCGCTGCATTTTTGTCATCGGAATGGATATCTCACAAAGTATTATGCAACATTATATATCAAACCTACCAATAACAGTGCAACCTGACAGGTAATAATACTATTTTGTATTTACATAGCAGCTTTAACCTGGGAATCACAAAAGGCGCTACCAAACTAGGAACTAACCAAACTACCTGCTCATACCAGTCGTCCAACTAGCATGGCACCCTGTGTCCACTAGTGGTCAGTAGCAGATACTTTGGAGGAAGATGTGAAAACCCTGTGGACAAATTCCCAAAACCATGCCTATGAGATAAATTTCCTTCCAATCCCCGTATATATGAGAGATTTATATCCTGGAGTAATTTAGCTAAACTAACCATAGAAGACATTCTCTCCTCTCATTTTTAATAGTTCTGATAGTTAAGTGAATGCTAGGTTTGCACACATGGTGATGAATTTGAAGGATGTCTAATCTCTCCTTGCACCAGTGGTTAAAATTCACAGATACACTTTGGAGTGTGCTTATCTCCTTATATAGCTATCAGAAGAGGAATCAAAATTTGGCCCCAATCCTGAAAGCACCTACATAGGTGCTTAACTTAAAAAAGGTAAATAGCCCCTTTGAAGTCAACAGAACCACTCATGGGCTTCAAGATAAGCACAGTTTCCAGGATGGGGCCCTGGAATTTTAAAAATAGCTTAGTGACTATATAAGAAGTTACACCTTGGATGGACATCATACCAGTCCCAGATGCGTAATTAAGAACAATCCAGTATTATCTTGTTTGATATTAAAATGCAGTCAATTCATTAAAGAAAAAGACTCACACAGCTCAGCATGAAAGAAATTCACCTCAGTGACAAAGGCCTGCAAAAGCTCATCTGCACTGAACATTTACCGGAGGGTTTAAATTGTTTGAAGGACCTGGTATGGGACCTCAGCACTGTGTTGAATTTCACCCTATATTGATAAGTGATTACAGTAAAGAATAGATGAATGGTCTGGAGGGACTGAGCAACAAAATGGTTCAGTGCACTAGCTTCTAGAGCCACATTCAAATCAAGATGGCCTCTCATTTTAGCTCCTAATGGATGCTGGTCCATTTCACAAAAGCTCAACATTATTTGGCAAGATTGGCAGCCTGTATCCGGAACTGGAATAGCATGAATGCGGAAGGGAAGAACTGAAGTATATTAGCAAAGCTTTGTGGAGAAATTTATAGAATTTATCTACCTGCCTATTGCCAAAGACTCCAGCCAATGACAACGAATCCATCACTTTCAAGGCATCAGATTCCACCCACCAAGCTTTTCCTTTTAGTAAGCATTTGTCTTGCACAGGAATAGTAGTACATGGATCATAGGAAGGGTGTTGAGAGAACCAGCTTAAAATAGGATGTTCAGCTAATAACAATAGTTAAAAAGTCTATAGAAATGATGGGAGGAAGAAAGAAAAGCATTTACTTTTGAAGGTCAAAATCCAAACTGATGGGGCACAAATCTACTCTCAGTTACACAGGTAAATGGCAAATCTGGAGTAATTCCACACACAACCCGGATGCTGTAACTAACCAACTGAGAGTGAGGAGTCCGAGTGGAAGCAACTAAGAACAAATTCCCCAAAGATTTTTTTTTTAAAATGTCAAATGAAATTTCTGGCATTTTAGATGATTTCAGGTATTCTGAAACAAAAACGAAGTGTAAAGAAAGAAACAAATTCATTATATTTATTTTGAATTCTGGATTAGAATAGTCTGCCAGTGACAAATTGTGTTCAGTTAAAATATTGAACTAACATCACACACCAAAGCCTGTGCCAAAAGCTGGTACACATTTCCCATCAGATACATACAAAATGGGAAATGACTGCCCAGGAAGGAGTTCTGCGGAAAGGGATTTGGGGGTCATAGTGGATCACAAATTAAATATGAGTCAACAGTATAACACTGTTGCAAAAAAAGCAAACATCATTCTGGGATGTATTAGCAGGAGTATTGTAAGCAAGACACGAGAAGTAATTCTTTCACTCTACTCCACGCTGATTAGGCCTCAACTGGAGTATTGTGTCCAGTTCTGGGCTCCACATTTCAGAAAAGATATGGACAAATGGGAGAAAGTCCAGAGAAGAGCAACAAAAATGATTAAAGTTCTAGAAAACATGACCTTTGAGGGAAGATTGAAAAAATTGGGTTTGTTTAGTCTGGAGAAGAGAAGACTGAGAAGGGACATGATAACAGTTTTCACGAACATAAAAGGTTGTTACCAGGAGGAGGGAGAAAAATTGCTCTTCTTAACCTCTGAGGATAGGACAAGAAGCAATGGGCTTAAATTGCAACAAGGGCAGTTTTGGTTGAACATTAGGAAAAACTTCCTAACTATCAGAGTGGTTAAGCACTGGAATAAATTGCCGAGGGAGGTTGTGGAATCTCCATCATTGTGGATTTTTAAGAGACGGTTGGACAAACACCTGTCAGGGATGGTCTAGATAATACTTAGTCCTTCGTTGAGTGCAGAGGACAGGACTAGATGACCTCTCGAGGTCCCTTCCCGTTCTATGATTCTATGAACACATTTACATATAATATTCAAATATTTAAATAAGAAACACACAAACATCAAAAGGCAAGCTATGTTTTCTTACACATGAAGAATATAAGGTACACCTGCCCACCTCCTGTCTACAACCATTTCTCCAAAGCCTCATTGCTTCTATACAGTTATGTTTCCTAGGACAGATTCTAGGATTTGAGGAGCTCATCTTCAAGGAGTGAGTTTTAGGCCCTGACAAAGCATTAACATTATAATGATATAACACACAAAAAGCCTGCAAATATATATAATAAAATTACAGCAAGTTGGCATAATTAGCAATGCAAAAATACGTAGCCCTCCTGACACACACTCACAGTTTTTCTAACCAATTAAATTTCGTAACTAAAGCCTGATCCTGCAAACACTGGGTATCTTTAGTCACAAAGTTAAGCATATGCAAGATCAAGGCTTTTGGACAAGTTATTCCCTGTTAAGCACTGTCAACCCCAACCTTTCAAAAACCATGACACAGGCCTCAAAAATCAGGAGCTTTAAAAAAAACACTATATTTTGGGGGGCTCTGCTTGCTAAGCTTTTAGGGTACATTTGGATTAAATGTTCAGGCTTTTCTCCACAACCAGGGGAGCTAGAAACTTGCTATTCTTTTAATGAAAGCTGAGATTCTCATGTATTCACTTGTCTCCAGGGGCTAGAGTTTTAAGAAAAACCTCACATATCATGAGACCTGGCAACGCGGCCTAGTCTGCATCCTTAAACAGGTGGCCCCATCACAAAGCTCTAAGGACATGAAACAGGAATGTGATACTTACTCCACTCTGTGATAAAAGTGCCACCTCATTCTCCACTCCTATGTAAGGCTCAAGCCAACAAAAAATTGTGCATCCAAGTAAGTTAAATTCAATGGGACTCCTCACATGCACATGTCTTGGCAGGTTTGAGAGCTAAAATTGCTAGGACTCACATTTTGTAGAATGCTTCAAATAGCTGTACTAACCAATCAATCGTGCTTAAGGCATTATTGGATCTAACACACATATATACACAAAAGGAAAGGAAAGAAAGAGAGCATCCAACTTGAAATAAAAACAAAGATAGATACATACCAGTGGGCTAGTTTGTTTTTAGCTCCCTGCACCATAGCCCCAAGGTTAGCCCAGCTTTAAATCACTGCAAATAGGAAAAGACCCTGGCTCATGAACTACTATGAAAAGCCACCTGGTGTCTTGTGTTTGAGAACTCCCCTCTCTCCTGCCTAATCTCTGCCCTGCAACAAAGCTTCCGTGTACCTTGGAACATGAAGAATCTCCAGCAGATAGCCCTTTCAGGAATGTGTTTCCAGACTGCAAGATCAGGTGTCAGGTCTTGTGGATAGGAACAGGACATATAGCAGATGCTAAACATTCGTTCCCTTTGGTTGAATTTCTTCTTGTCCTTATGCTCCAGGCCAATGCATTTAATCCTGATTTATACCAGTGTAAATGACAACAGAATTTGGTCCTTTGTTTCTAGGGTAATAAAAGAACTGGTAAGCCAAGTACCTGGATCACTATTCCTCCACCACAAAGATGCTGGATTAGGACTATTATTCTGTGTTGATGTTTTCAGAAACCTGAAACGGTAGTCATACTAGCCATCACTAACAGATGGCTTTGCATGAGCTAGGCAAGAATGTGTGGACGAGCTACAAAGCCCACAGAGGGGATACTGAGTCAGATTCTGGGCCTCCCCAACCCACCTCCACAGCTACTTTGTGCAGGAACAGAAAGCAGCTAGAAAGCAATTGGATTGGGCCACCCAAGGATACCCTGGCAAAAAGGAATCTTCAACTCTTATTCCACCTTCCCTTCCAGGGTACTAGAGTAGGGTGCATGTGTGGGACAAAGTGGATGTGGCTAGGGCATTTTTAAGGGTGATCTCCAGCTAACAGAATGGCACTTAGAGGCCATTGGCAGCCCGAACCAACATAGAAATCCTAAGGCTGGTCTAGTTTCTATCAGATGTCAAATGGCCCCAGAGTGGGCGCACATAAAGGTGGCTTAATGGCACCTGCTCCTCCCTCTCCCCTGTGCTGTGCTGAGCCCAGGCTCTGTGACGTCTACGTTTGGTGGCATACATGCAGAGTCTAGTAAAATACAAAGAGGCTATTGCACCTCTTTCTTTATATAAACAACTTCTGTTAGTACAGTCAGTTTCCTATGCAGAAAAATGAACAACAGAAAGAGCTGAGACTGGTACTATACAGAGGATGCTCAAACACTCTAGTCCAAAACAAAGCCTCCATTTAACTTTCAATTTTGCCAGTCTCATACTAAGCAAAGAGAGAAGTTTATAAGTGTCACTGAAAGCACAGCTACGGGAAATATGGCTTCGGGTTCCACCCTTTGTACCTGTGATTGAGGATGTTAATCACAGGTACAAAACTCCCATCAGTTGCAAAATAAGCAGAACCTGGCCTGAAACTGTTTACTCCTAATCAGCAAGTGGCTTAACAGAACTGACAGACAGCTTACACCCTTATGGCCTGTGCGTCGCACTGTAATTACTCAATGACTTGCCATTTCCAATATTTGCTGACCAAATACAAATTTTGCTATTGAATTTAATTGTAGACCATATAGTCTATGGCAGGTAGGCAGATTAGATGGCAAAACTTGCTCCATGAACAGGCAAGACATAAAGAAGTAAGTATTTTAAGAGGGCTGATACTGACAGGTAGAATAAGTAAATTAAGACCCTAATCTGCAACACACATGAGAAGTTCCACTTATGTTAATTGACTACTCATGAGTGTAACGTTAAGCACAGGCCTAAATCTTTGAAGGATGAGAGCGTTAGGTTGTTGGTTATAACATCATAAGCACAAAGTACCATAAATGTGCTAAGTATTTTTCCTTTTAGAGATTTTTTTTAAATGGATTTGTATTGAATTTCCTTATGCCAAAAGTGAAAGTAAAGCATTTAAAAAGTCAACGTTCAATGTATAGTATGGTATATTTTGCCCAACAAATTTGATTAGAAGCAACAAAATAGATTGTGCCCTCTATATGGAGATGGGCATGAAACACGACTGTGATGCAGTTATGGATTCTGAAGACAAAAACAGACCTGCCCAAAGTTCAGGTCCAGGGGTTTGATTCAAGCCATTATAGAGAAAAGGGTCTAGCTGCAAAATTCGGATCCACACCTGTATTTTGACTCTCACATCCTTTCCCATCCCAAACTTCAGGGATGCTCACGCCTATTTCTAATTTGATGATAAGAAATAAGTGAAATCAAACAGCATGTTAACAGATTCCATAAGCTATTCATGTATATGGTGCATTGCAATAGTCTCATCTTTAATTGTCACAAATCCATGAGGCTTAACAGTAATAGTAAAAGAGCCTTTCAGTTAGTTAATGGCTGCAGTTTAAATATAAACTACTGTACGCCAATGTATTGCGTGCAATAATTACATCATTATATTTCCAGTGTGTAAGGATTGTGATTCATAACTACCCCCTATATGCCACTCTCATGGGGAATGGATCAGTGTTCACATCACACTCCACACCAGCGTCCGGGCCAGGGAAGCTAATGATCCAACCATTGGACCAAATTCAGTGATGAACCCTGGGCACATGCCACCTGAGGCATGTTGTGCATTCACTAAGAAGAACTCTACTCTCAAGGGCTAGAGATCATACTTTCCACAGGATCCAAACAATGCTTGTCCTAATGTAAGGGGACTGTTGCCCCCTTAGTAACATTCAGCGGGGGGGTGTTTTGGTTGGCTAGCTCCCAGTACTAAAAAGGGGGATGGGTCGATGGGGAATCAGGACCCTGAGACTGACAGCCCCCAGGAACAATGGGGAGAGGCCAATGCTCCAGGTCAGCCTGAATGACAGGGCGGGCAGGCTAATCAGGGACTCAGGAGGCCAGGGAGGTCCCGACCTCCGTAGGAGCTGGAATTGCCTGGGTCAGACAGAGTGGGGCTGAGCTAAGGGGAAAGCGGGGGCCCAAGCTAAGCTGGGGAGCAGAGCTGTGCCAGATCCAGAGGGACCAGAAAAGTAGCCCAGAGAGAGCAGACCCTGTCCTGGGAGCAAAGCTGCAGCTCCAAAGCCAGAGGCACAGCCCAGAGAGAGCAGACTTGCCCTGGGAGCAGAGCTGCAGCAACCAGAGCCAGAGGGGCCAGAGAAGCAGCCCAGGGAGCTGGAGGCAGAGCAGCAGCAGCAGTGCAGAGACAGAGTGGTGGGGCTGGAGCAGTCCGGAGCTGGGTGCAATGAGCAGCTGGGGAGAGCGAGGGGGACCCTGGGCAGCGGGCCCAGCACAGGGAGACGCCTCAGCCAAGAGGCTCTGCAGGCCAGACTTGGGTCGTAACCCCGACAGGGTGAGGGTGACACTGGAAGAAGGGTCCTACCACTTAGAGCCTGAGAGCTTGTGGCCACCACCAGAGCAAGTGTCCAACCCACAGCATCCCTGCAGCACAGCCCGGGCCTGAGAAGGCGGCCTGGGACTTACAAGGAACAGACTGTGAACTGCCCGGACATTCCAGAGACACTGTTTGTGATGTTCCCTGCCACAGAGCGGGTTGATGTGTTTCCTTTAACCTTTCCCATTTTTCCTTATTCTTTTTAAAATTAATTGTTGATTAAATAACTTGCATTTGCTTTAACTTGTATGTAATGGTCAGTGGGTCAGAGAATTGCCTAGTGCAGAGAGAGTACCCCGGAGTGGGGACACCCTAGCCCCTGTCCTAGGTGACCACAGCAGGGTTGGGGGTCGAGCCCCCCCAGGAATCCTGGGTTCAGCCTTGTTGGGGTTACGAGGACTCTGCCAGACAGGAGAGTGGAAGGGGAGTCCTCAAGGGCAGGGATGTTGGGGACACAGGGGCATGGCCACTAGGTAACTCGAGGGGATGGAAGACCACGAGTGTCGATGAAGCCCCCTCGCACTAGGCCCAGGTGTCCTTGCCGCCCGCCCCTCCCCCCGCCCCCAGCCTGGAGGCACTCGCAGCAGCTCTGCGTACTAGGCCCAAGTGTCCTTGCCCCCCCGCCCCCTTGCCCCCCGCCCCCCCCCCCGCCTGGAGGCACTCACAGCAGTTATGCTGAGGATCTGCAACAATATGTTGCAGAGTCAGACTGCCTGAAACTAAACAAGGCAGATATGGAAGAAAAATGCTGAATAAAGCAGCTTTATGCATAGTTTAACAAATGATACAAAAAACAAGGGAACTAGCTGGTAACTGGCTTGGCTGGCTATATGGATACTTAGGGCAGCTTGCTATTGGATAAGTATGCTGAAGAAAGGATGTATAAAAGCCTGTGTAACTTCCTGCTTTGTGTGCAGGATTTGAGATTCTATTCTCCCTGTACCTTTTTGAAGCTTCAAATAAACTTTTCTGCTTCTCCACCCCGTTGTGATTATTGGGTGAAGCACACCGGGTAGCGAACCAACCCCTGCTGTTATTTTGCCTCTCGGCACTGGGTGCTGGCAACAGGGAGGCCACTGGGTAAAGGAAGTGGGAGCGAGGACTCAGAGCTTTTTGCTAGCCCACTTCACCGGGGTAGTGCAGAAGCCAGGAAAGTTCCCCACAATAGCAGGACTATTCCCCCGCTTATACTAAAAATAATGTCTGCCCCATTCCTTCCAGGAAGTGATAAACTCGTGTCAAAGAATTGTTCATATGCAGCTTATTGCTAGTATGGCAATTCAGGGGGGGTACTCAGTGGACTCACGTATTTACCATGCTGCAGTCTTGAAGACAGAAACCTACATCGCCCTTGCATGGCCTTGCAGCAGTGGTGAGCAACCTGTGGCCCACGAGCCGCAGATGGCCTGTGCAAATGTAAACAAACTGTCTGGCCACCCACCTGCGGATTATCCTGACAGGCCACGTGCAGCCTGCCAGCCGTAGGTTGCCCACCACTGCCTTGTAGCCTCTGGCTTTATCAATATCTAAACTGTGTCAGTTACATACTGTAGTTGTCCCATATGTTGATCACTTCACACAAGCAGCCTACATCAGATCACAGGTCTAACAGACCTTTTTTTTTTTTTCTATTTTAATATTCATAGTCAAGGGGCTGAAATGGTGCAAATTTAGACTTGGCAAAATTGGATTTTTTAATCATTTCAACAAATATTTGTTTATTTTAAGCTTGTTTCTATTTGTAATTGCTTTAAATTTTCACAGATGTGCAAAATTATGCATTTTAAGCAAGTCTTTTGGCTTATCAATTTAAATTTTTACAGTTGTGGGACTTTATGGGGGAGGGTGGCTCAAATGCTAAATATTTAGTGACACTAGATGTTGAGCTTCAAAGAGTTAAAGCATTATAATTATTAAAACACAGATTGTCATCATCACATGTCAAAATATACCAAGTAAATATCCTTAAATCAGACTCTTGTTCTTACTTTGCCTAGCTGTAAACTTTGATTATCAATGGAAATTTTCTTTGTGTGTGTATGCTGAACTTGATGTCTACCAACATTTATTGATAAAAAATCCTTCCAAATCTAGGTATATTACTGAGGGGGCCTGTAGAGTACATGAACTTTCAATACCAACTTTTCACCTTGGTGTGAATTTTGGATGTGCAGAGAACGGCACTGTTGGGATACATATTTGTGTGTGTGTGTCTCTCTCTCTCTCTATATATATATGCTAGATCATGTGAATGATAATGGGCTACTGAATCTTTCACTTCTAGGTAATTAACTTGGAATCCAGCCCAAGCCAGCAATGACCAAGAGTCATTACAATCAGATAGCTGTTTTGTGACCTGTCTGAAATGAGCTTTAATCTATAAATCAACACATAATCAGCAGAAAGGTCAATGGCTAAATGGATAGGACGCCTGCATTATCCCCACCCCAATTAGTATTTATTATGTATTACAACAGTGCCTAGATGCCCCAACCACAATGGGGACCCCACTGTGCTAGTCATTGTACAAACACAAACAGCATGAGCCTGTCTCTGCTTGAAAGCGCTGGATGTAAACAGACAAAGTATGGGAGGGGAAAGAGAGAGGTGAAGTGCCTTGCTGAGTGAGAAGGGCGTTACTGAGGATCTGACTCTTCTTTGGGGAGAATGAAAGTGCTGAGCGATAGGGATGGTGATCCTCTCTCTCCCAGACACACAAAGTGGAGGTGCGAGTGTGTGCGTATTGAATATCTTTGTGAATAAGTCTATAGTAAAGCAGGCAGACAGTCCTCAACCATCCTGAAGTATCCGCACCACTTTGCCTGAAAAGCCATACACAGAATAGCACCACAAATAGAGCACGAATGTGACACGCTCCCTGCTACTCATTAGGAAAGGGGTGGTGACAGAGTCTTGCAGGGACTAAATATGCTGCCTCTACTGCTTTTATGTCAGTAAACTGGTCAGAGAACAGTCAAGTGGGACATAAACCAAACACAACCCCTACTGAAATAAAAAGGATGGTTTCATTGTGACATTCTGCAGCTGCTGTATAATGAAACTTCAGTCTGAGATGTCATCTCTCATATTAGGAGCTGTCCAAGTCTTCATGAGATGCTCTTTTAATGTTACCTGTATTTCTTTATTAATTGGGTTGTGCTAGATGAGGTGTGTGCAATTACCGTAACCTCTAGAAGGATCCCTGGAATGCTTTGGAGTCTATTTGCTTTTCAGAGAAGCAGTCTGTCTCCGATATACCAGGTGATGTGAACCCAAAATGATGACGTGTTTCAAGTACCTGACCTGAAGGAATTTTAAAGGCTGTACCTTTGTGTGTGTGTGTGTATACTGTATCTAATTTCCATGCATGTTATTTCATGATCAATAGGCAGGGAGAGGAGTGACAATTCCTTTTCATTCGCAATCGTTTTTAAGGACTGGTGATATATGTGCCTCATGAGGCAGACAGTTTTCAAGATGTTTGTTTGAAAAGCAGGTCCTACAGCTTCATTGTGCTCACAGCAGAGAATTAAATCTTTTACCACAGGTGCAAGTGGATGCCAACACACTGAGACTTCAGCGTGCTGTTAAAAGCAGCATGGTTCTTCCAAGTATATGAGAGAAACACAAATATATATATAAAATTTTCCTCAGTGTTTCAGGAGCAATCTTCTGAGAATTTAGGAACCCCAGGCTGCTCTTTGCAACCTCGCATGTGGCTCTAATGAGGGCAACAGGTCTGGATGGAGGCTCCTAACATACTTGTTTTCTCCCAAGCAAATCCATCAGGGTGCTGATCTCAGAAATTGTTACCCATACTGCTGGCCACATGTAAGTCTGTGCTGGGGAGTACTGAAGAAATGAACAGCAGTTAGTAGGTTCCTTCCCTATTCTTTACAGTAATTAGGAAAGAGATGAGGGAAGGGAGGGGAGACAGATTATACAAAACAATCATAGCACAAGGCATCCTAACATTGTGTTGCTAGGTGGTTGTTTTGTTTCTCTATCATGTTGCATCAATATGTGATTTGGAATAATGACATGACACAATATCACTTTTTTTATTTTGTGGCTCTGGATTATATTCAGTGATAAAGTGGCTTCCCCAGGTTGACCAAAGGGAAAAAAGGAGGTAAACATTTTTTCATCCTGTTTTTCAACCACCATGCACCAATGCATCGGAAGGCAAGGGGAGGTGGTTGTCTATATATCTAAGTATATTATTTGCACTTAATTTATTAAGGCTTGCAACACATCTTAGAAGTACTCCATTACCTCCATGTTACTGATAACTGAGGCACCAGTTATAATGTCTTGTGGAAAGGTAAGCCAAAGCATACCCACTGGTACAAGTTTAATATGATTTTATTGGGAGAATGAAGGCAGTGAGCAGCCTGTGCACTTCTAAACCTCTGCACTCCACTCCCAGAAGGTTGTAATTCAAATTACAATATCTGGAGGTCCTTAAAGAGGCACACTATTACACACAGGAAGCTTAAGTGACTTGACCAAGGGTAAATAGGATGTCAATAACAGAGCCAGGAATAGAACCAAGAAGTGTGATCTCTCAATCTTGTACTCTAACCATTAGCAACATTGGTTCAATAAAGAGAAAATCCATAAGAGAAGCAATCAGTAATAGTACAGCAATAAACAATCAGAGTCTGCAAATAAAGAAATAATAATTTGTTACACCCTAGTAAGAATGAATGTACGCCAGTCTCATACAAATGACTAACCTTATAATAGTGTTTGTAGTGGCTGGATATGATGCTCTGAGTTCAGCTCACAGAAACATTTCACTTAAGACTGAGTGAGACACGCCAATAAGTAAGGATTCATTTCCTTCAAGTGCCCTTCATTATCCATTCTCAGGGCCCATCATGGATGGAGAACCATCCATTTTGTCTGATGCTATCTTTTTTTAAAGCCAAAACAAAGATCACAAAAATACTCTGTGCCTAGCGTGTCATCAGTTCAGGTTTGCCTCAGTTGGGGTAACACATAGAACGCTCTGCACAAGACCACTGAATCTCTGACAAAGATGCACACTGGGGCAATATCAGTCATGTCAGCTGATTCATCAACAGCCAGTGTATGGCAGCTCACGTTTCACTTCACTGACAAGCTTGTCTGCCACTACTGATGCCAATAACTCAGTCCTTCAAACAGTCGACATGCATGACAAAGGAATCCTTTTAAATTCACTGAGTACTTCAGCATTCATCTCTCCCTCTAACACTGGATCAATTGCTGCAAGGATACATTCCTTCATCATTTCAGAGTCTACAGATGCTTTCTTGTGCTTGGCCTCTATCCAAGGGATGCATGGGGAGGCTCCTATGGCATGCTGTCAAGCAATGAAGCTCCTCACAACCCTCTGATTCAATCGGCTGTAGTTGGACTCCCTTGAAACGATTTTATCCATGTGCAGTGGAAGGCCTGGAGGGTGTTTGGCAGTGAAAATCAGCAGGGTTGGCTTCATAACACTGCTTTACATTTCCAGTTTCAATGAAAAGCAACTACTGTACCCGCAAGGAAATCCACCATGACTGGGTTGCAGCAGACCCCTGAATGAAAGAGCATTGTCTCTCCTTTTTTGCTTGTAGTCCCTATTCAAGTCATTATCATCTTCCACTCACTGATTTGCTCTCCCAAGCTGCTAGTAAAAAATATTCTTACCAGAAACAAAAAAATCTACATTCATTATAAATTACTTTTGTTCATCTGATTTCATTACAAGTTTCCAAGATCTGCGCAAAGTTTTCTCAGACAGTCTTTCAAAAAGAATTCCATAGAAAGGAGCACTTGTATGAAGCATCTTGCTCTCTAGGCACTACTCTAACACAAAACAATACTAACAAACAGCAAAAGATTTTTGATGTTGTGGATAGCAACCATCACATAAAAGCACTTGCTTGTAAATAGGATGGACTCAACTGTCTAGTTTATATGTGCACCATAGCCCTCCACTGGATTAGATCACAATGGAGAGTCTCCTAGATCTCAAGTAATACGATGCTGGGATTTTTGGAACAGAAGATTCCGAAATCTCTCCCCATTGCTGCTATGAAGTTGCGAGTGATCTTTGCGTGCTGTACAGTGACAGCTGAGAATTACTACATGATGTGTGTTACAAGAAGAAACACATAATCATACAAGACAGACATATCTGAAGAACCATAATGGTGACATTTAGCCAAAATGTTTGGTTACGGTTTGTTTTTCCTATGAATTCAATGCTGCTAGAAGATGCTAAGTTGACAAAATTCTCAGGACAAGAAATGATACTCAACAAGTGTATTTACACTGACCCACCATCATGCCTAAACAGTGACCTAAATCTTTGGCCTTTTCGCCATGTCTGCCAATAAGGTGAGGATTATAGTGTTTTGGATGCATGCCCCATAAGGAACTGGATTGAAACCACGAATTTCATTTCATTTCAATAAAGAGTTGGGCTTGCTTTCAGATTTGAGTGAAGATTCACTTCTCTCATACAAATCAGACTGTGCTTACTAAATTCATTGATTAAAGAGGGAAAACTTTACTGGCAACAATAAGAACTCAAATACCTATGAGACGAAGTCACTGAATATTACGGTGAAGTTACTGTCACTTTAAAGTTCCAGCCACAATACTCGGCCACTTGGGATGAGAGTAATAGTGTTTCGGAGAGCACAGAAAGAGAAGGCAGGGTGTCTTGGTGTGCTCTTGGTGTGCTCCTTCGGAGGGTCGCTGCTGCCCTCTCTGGGACCCCCTTGGTTTGCTCCTGGTAATGGCAGTTCTTTGACTATGATCTTTGAGTCTGCAAGCATGCCTCAATCTCTCAGCTGTGCTCAGTGAGGCAGCTTGGGCAGGGGGTGTTACCTCTCTGCTGTTCCAAGCCTTTCTGCCTCCCACTCCTTCTCTGCACTCCTTCCTTTATAGTATGCCTTGTCTCCTCTATTGGGTGCAGCTCTGAGTGCCTGCCTTCATGATTGGCAGACAGAAGAGTCTCCCCTCCCCCTCCTGCCTAAGCTCAGTATGGGGTTTGTAGACCCCATTACACAGGGTTACCAGTCAGAAGAGACCCGTTTCCCTTTGTAGGCACATCTGTGCACTGTCCCAAAATGCTAAGAATGTGAGAGTCACATTTGTTGTGTACTGAACGCCACTTGGATTTCCTTTACACAATGCTTAGCTTTTAGCAAACAAAGATTGCCATTCAGATGAAAACAGCAGCCTTACCAGCCTCCAAAACGTTCTCCCTACTATGGCTTCCGCAGACAAAAACCAGACTCTGATATATAAAGCACAGTTCAGGCTGAAATTGATTTCAAACATTCTTCTTTCAATGACTCCAGACACTTCTGTGCTCGTATAGGGCCTGGTCTTGTGCCAGGGACTTTCATAGATTCCCAGGTCTGAAGGGACCATTATGATCATCTACTTTGACCTCCTTTATAACATAGGCCATAGAACTTTCCCAAAATAATTTCTTTTAGAAAAACATCCATCTGTATTTTAAAATGGTCAGGGATGAAGAATCCACCATGACCCTTGGTAAATTGTTCCAGTGGTTAACTACCCTCACTGTCAAAAATGTATATAATATATCCATTCTTAATTTTTCTAGCCTCAACTTCCAGCCACTGGACTGTGTTATGCCTTTCTCTGCTAGTTTGAAGAGCCCATTATTAAATATTTGTTCCCTATGTAGACACTTACAGACTAAACAAGTCACCCTTAACCTTTTCTTTGTTAGGACAAACAGATTGAACTTGCTGAGTTTATTATAATAAGGCATGTTTTCTAGTCCTTTAATCATTCTCATGGCTCTTCTCTGAACCCTCTCCAATTTATCAACATTATTCTTGAATTGTAAACTGTGAAATGGACATAGTATTCCAGCAGCAGTCACACCAGTGCCAAATATAGAGGTAAAATAACCTCTCTGCTCCTACTTGAGATTCCCGTTTATGCATCCAAGGATCACATTAGCTCTTCTGGCCAAATTGTCACACTGGGAGCTCAAGTTCAGCTGGTTATCCATCATGACCATTGCTTCCTAGGATAGAGTCTCCCCCACCCCCACCCCCAATCCTGTAATTATGGCCTACATTATTTGTTCCTAGATGAATACATTTACATGTAGCCATATCAAGTCATATATTGTTTGCCCATGCCCAGTTTACCAAGCTATCCACATGGCTCTGAATCAGTGATCTGTCCTCTTCATTATTTACCACATCCCTTATTTTTGTGTCATCTGCAAAATTATCGATAATACTTTTGTTTTCTTCCAGGTCATTGATAAAAATGTTAGAAAGTATAGGGCCAATAACTGATCCCTGTGGGACCCTGACTGGAAACAAACCCGCTCAATGACAATTCTCCATTTACATTTTGAGACCTGCCAATTAGCCAGTTTTTAATCCATTTAGTGTATGCCAGTTAATTTTATATTATTGTAGGGTTTTTTAAAATCAAAATGTCATGCGGTACCAAGTCAAACACCTTATCAAAGTCTAAGTATATTATGTCAACACTATTACCTTTATCAACAAAACTTGTAATCTCATCCAAAAAAAAGTATCAAGTTCGTTTGACAGGATCTATTTTCCATAAAACCATGTTGATTTGCATTAATTATATTACCCTCCTTTAATCCTTTATGAATTGAGCCCAGCATCAGCTGCTACGTTATCTTGCCAGGGATCAATGTTTCGCTGACAAGTCTATAATTACATGGGTCATCCAGTTTACCCTTTATAAAAATTGGCACATTAGCATTCTTCCAGAACTTCCCTAGTGCTCTAAGACTTATTGAAAATTTACATTAACAGTCCAGTGAGCTCCTCAGCATGCTCTTTTAAAACTCTTGTGTGCAATTTATCTGGACCTGCTGATTTTAAAATGTCTAATGTTAGCAGTCACTGGTTAATATCCTTAAACTTGTGCAATAGAAAGTGTTATCATCACAATATAATGAGACTATATCATCTGTTTTCCCCCCACATATAAGTATTCATTGAATTCTTCTTCCTTTTCTCCGTTATTACTGATAATCTTACCATTTCCATGTGGTAATGGACCAATACCATCCTAAGGATTCTTTTTGTTCCCAATATATTTTAAAAACTCCTTCTTAGTTTCCTTAACTCCGCTGGCCATAGATTTCTTTTTGTGTCCCTTTGCTTCCCCTATCAATTTTCTACAATTCCTAGCTTCTGATTTATATTCAGTAATATCAACTTCTCAGTTCTTCCATTTGTTTTATTTATTTATTATAGCTGCCTTCATTTCCCCTCTACACCAGGTCAGTTTTTTAACCAGAATGCCTTTATCCCTCAGTTGTGGGATTGTGGCTTTTGGGGGCATCTAATAAGGTGTACTTAAATGATTCCCAGTAATCATTCATATTTTTCTGATTAAATTCTTCCTCACAGCTTATTTGTCTCATAATTGTTTTCAGCCTTGTGAAATTGGCCCTATTAAAGCATCAAGTAATATATATATATTTTACTGGTCTGGATTTCATTCTGATTGCACAGTATAAATATGATCAAGTCATAATCACTTGTCCCTAAAATTACCACTAATTTTTAGTTCTGTGATCAATCCCTCTCATTCTGTTAGGACAAGGTTTAATAAAGTATTTCTCCAGGTTAGCTGAAACACTTTTTGAGTTAGGAAATTGTCATCTGTAATGTTTAGTAATTCCAAAGATATTTTAGTACTGGCAGCATGAAACCTCCAGCATATGCCACTTGAATGAAAGTCCCCAATGATCATGAAAGTTTTTTTCATACACATTATATATAGGTGTGTAAGGAGGTGGTCATCCTGTTTCCTAGTGTAATTTGGTGGTCTGTAGAAGACACCAACTAAAACTCCATCCCGTACTTTATTTGTTAGAACAGTGACCCATAAGCATTCAAGGTCATTTTCTTCTGAGTTATCAGTGACTTGGAAACAGTCATTTTCAACACAGAGTGCTACTCCCCCTCCCCTTTTGCCTACTCAAACTTGCTAAATAGGTTATAACCATTGATTTTAACATTGTAATTGTGCGAATCATCCCACTGGGTTTCAGTTATATCAACTAGATAGAATTTATGCTCATAAATGACAAATTCTAACCCCTTTTGTATGTTACCCAGGCTCCTAGCATTGGTGTACAGGCAAGTCAATAATTTCTTCTCTTCGTGGCCTTTAGTTCCTTTATTAAATTTTGTTCTCAACAAAATTTGATTTTGTGCTGAGTGCTCAAATCTTCCCTCTTTTTACCATGCCCTTTTGCTATTAGTTTAACCCCCTCCTGACTACTCTAGCCAGCCCATCCCTGAAGAGAGCGGCCCCTACTTCCGCTGAGGTAGAGGCCATCCAAACTAAACAGCCCCTTCTCCCCACAGAAGGTGGAATGTTCCACAAAACCCTGTAACCTCCACCACTTAGCCAGCCAGCAGTTCACTTCCAGAATGTTCTGCATTCTGTCTTCTGTCACTTGTGGGAAAGAGAAGATCACTTGGACATTCTTCTTCAGCATGCTTCCAAATTCCTTGAAATCATCTACTCCTTGTGAGATATCCCATGATGTAGTATCATTTGTGCTGATATGAACAATCACAAATGGATCCTTGCCCATCGACTTCAGACGCCTAACCACATTAGTAGTGTAGGATTTTGTCCTTGGGCTCTAGTTAAGCCCATGTGCACGCATCCCAGAATTCATTAATCCTGTAGTTAGTGGATTAATTTTGTCAAATACATCCCTAACAATGTTAGCGGTCAAATTGAAGTGTGTACAGCATTTCTATATGCATACACATCGTAAACCACAAAGCACACATTCAACTTTTCCCTACTCAGGATCTTTCAATTCAAGTATTTTAAAGAGCCAGAATTTAAATGGGGCGGGGGGGGGGGGGAGGCGATAGGAGTGCTTAGTGCCAGTAACACCAATCAAAACAAACAAGGTCAACACAAAGGAGAGGATAATCACAAAACTGAAAACTGTTTGGGGGTATTTTATCTGCCACACCCTGAGTTTAGGGTTCTGCGTTTCTTCTGCATGAACTGATAACACCACTCTTAAAACTTGGGAGGGGGATGCCTTCCTTATACTGTACCTTGTTAAGTAATTAGGGAAAGGACAAGTAAGTAAAGAAGGAATGAGAGATGGGTCCAAATCACACCAATATGGGGATTTAGGCTCTGATCCCACAAGCTGCTTTACATGGAATGGCTCCTACACTTATATGCAGCCCCACTGAAGTCAATGAGGTTCCATTCATACACAGGGGTAGTCAGGGGCCTTAGTCTGTGCTTACTTCTAGGAGGAATATAGTCAAAACCATTGTGTTTTAAAATGCATTTTCTTACCAGTTTTAAGTGTATCATATTCATGATTTGGTCTGGTCAGCAATTGATACCTGAAAAGATAGGTTTCCATTCTCCTTTAGGGAAAACCTACCTCCTAAGACCAACAAAGAAATAAACATTGTTAAAAGCAGTCCAAGAATGGCAGGGGCGGGGCAGCATAACATAAAAGGTACCACTAAAAAAAGACGAGAGATGTGAAATGGCCAAACCTCAAAAATCAAAAGAGCCATTTCAGTTCTATACATATAGAGGTGCAACTCAATGATCCCAATGGTCCCTTCTCACCTTGGAATCTAATGAAAGAGAAACCAACCTAAATAATGCCTAGAAAGACCAACACAAAACAGCCCAAGACTGGTACAGAACACTGTGGCCAAAACTAATGAGCTTTTGTGAGACTCTAAAATCGACAGATCTACCACGTGCTACAGTGAACAGAGGTTTCTTTTCATAGCAAGGTGGATGACTTTTTATCAGATGTGTCACTTGGTAAAATAATTGCCAGCAATAATGGTGCGATAGCAGCATACTCAGAGCACAATTTATCCATGTCTGTTCTATCTTTCAACTTCAAAGCTTCTACTGCCTCATTGATCACATCAAAATGACAACCCTGTTGTTAATGGCAGTGGTCTAATGCAATACAGAGAAGTCAAATCACTCCTCCAGATAGGCAAAAAGCTCTTATACAGAAACTAACAGGTGCACGAGTCCTGACATTCATATTCAGATGTTATCTGAGGGGAGGAGGGTGAGTTTGACATTTAGATTTATTCATATTCGTAAAAAGTCTGAGTTTAGAAAGCACAAAATCCATGAGAATTACATGGAAAGGAGATAATTGAGCAGTATGTGAAGCTTTAATTAACGAAAGGCTAACTCCTGGATGTATGAAACATCAATTTCCTTTGGCTACATCAAGGTTTAGCCTATGTCACAAGGCCACACATGTGAGTCATCTAATAAAAACACAAGCCATTGTGATTATAAAAAGCAGAATAGAAATAAAATGGGTCTCCCCCCACCAACTGTCCACCCATTTTGGGTGTGTCTGGCAATAGTAACTATCCATGCTGCTCCTCTGGCTATGCTGGTTTGGGTTAGTCACCTCAGGAGGACAGCCCGTTATAAAATACAATCCTAAAAAACAGAATTGTCTGTTTGTACTCAAATCTTGACTTTGAACTACTCTCATGTGAGAAAATAGCTAGTGAGATAGAATGTAGTTCCATAAATTGGGTTCAATTGAGAAATGCCGTTAAAACACGATTAAAATACTTGTATTTCTCACCTTCATGACTGAATTTAGCATCCAAGGGTTATCACAACAACCCTTCAGAGGATAATTAATGTATAGTAACATTTACTAACTTTTGCAAAGGGTTTTACCATTTTTACAAATCTGACCCTGACTCACAAGCCTTTTTATTTGATTCCTTCCAGCTGAAAACAGAGTTGGTTAAAAAAATGCCAACTATTTTTCACAGGAAATTTGTTTTTATTGTCTAGTTTGAAATATTCCACATATGTATTTTGGTATGTAGACAAAATAAAAAGTGAAAAAAAAATCCATTTTTGAAAGAAAAAAAAATTGTTGCAGAGATTGCGATTGTGTTGAGTGTCACAATACGTGAATGGAAAGACATGTGAAGGGCTGATGGTGTGGAGGAGAATTTTGGCCTATCTGCAGGTTTCCTTGATTTTTAGTGACTGTAGTGACAGGAAATGGACTTACTTTAACTTCAAAGTTAATAAAAGTTTTCTGTGTGTACGTGTATAATAAGGCCCTGCTCCTGTTCCTATTAAACTTAATATATTGTAGGTACTTATATGGTCCCCACTCCAATAGTATCTGAGCACATCCTGAAATTCAATGTCTTTATCTACACAAAAAGAAAAGGAGTACTTGTGGCACCTTAGAGACTAATCAATTTATTTGAGCATAAGCTTTCAAGTGAGCTGTAGCTCACGAAAGCTTATGCTCAAATAAATTGGTTAGTCTCTAAGGTGCCACAAGTACTCCTTTTCTTTTTGCGAATACAGACTAACACGGCTGCTACTCTGAAACCTGTCTTTATCTACACAACATCCCTGTGAATAGGGAAGTGCCATGATCTCGATTTCACAGGTGGGGCACTGAAGCAGAGAGAAATTGAAGGATTTGCCTATGGTCACACAGGGAGTCTATGGCAGAGCAAGAACTGAATCCAGGTCTTCCAAGTTCCTTGTTAACACTCTAACCACTGGATCATTCTCCTTCTCTAATTTGAACTATGTTAATAAGAATGTTTGCACTCATGTCAGTTGGACAAGGAGTGGGACCAATATGTACATGAAAAATAAAATTTTAGTCCCCCATGCTCTGACAAATGCTGCCTTTCACAGGACAGCTTTTCAGCCACAAGCTTGGTGTATGAAAATCATCAGGGGCAAGTTCATTTTACAGATTTAAGATGCTTCATTTTCCCTTGACTGTCCACAGTCCTGTCTATGCAGGATTTTATTTTAAATTGGGACATGCCCTTTGAAATTACAGTATCGCTTCTGGAGAAATTCTAGAGAAAAAGGAGACTGTACCTGCCCAATGTGCTGTTCACACTGGTGCTTCTGTTGGTGTAACTTATGTCGCCCACAGGGTGTTTGTTTCACATCCGTGAGCAACATAAGTTATGCCAGCAAAAGTGCTAGTGTAGACATGGCCATAGAGAGATTTGGAATAAGGGCAGAACCCTTTACAGTCCTTATCACCAAGCTATTTACCTAACCTAGCAGGCTGTTTCTAGCAAGTCTGGCTTGTTGTGCCGCCTTCTAATGAAAGCTGGAGTCTTTAGACACATTAAATCTTTGTAAACAGAATTAGAGGTGAAGTTTTGTCTTGAATACTGTTTACTCCCACTAATGACTCTTGACAAACCCAGGACATTACAAGGGCTCACTATGTCGTTCACTGTGGCTTGATCTCTTTTTTATTTCTGCCTTCTCTCTCCTCATTCCTCAGCCACCTTTATCTCCTGCTTTTAGTTATCCATATGTCCAGCACAGAGGAGAGAAGGGCAAGCTTCCTCACACATTAACTCAAAAATGTTCCTTGGTTCAGAATAGATAGAATCAACTTTAAAGGTTCTGTTTCCTGAGCCATTCAATCCTTGTCCTGTGACTGTCAGCGCCAGTCAGAGTGCTTTGGTTCTGACACATGTCCACTAGGCCCTGGATTGAAACTACCATATATAATAAGGTCACAGGCCATTAAACAGCCACAAATTTCAGTGACTACTGATATGGGCTAAATGAAAACCAACGAACTATACACAAAATTCTGTAGCTCTTAGGACCAGTCTCCCCAGGAACCGAGCCTTCTGTCGCTTTCCTATCAGCCTGCAAAGCTTAAGTGTTACAACACAGGCCAAAGATCCAAACGAAAGTTCACAAGGAAAACAAAAGCGCAGGAAACTTAAAATGATGAGGAAGCAACACACTTCTGATTGCTACTCCTTGTCCATAAATTCACAAAGCTATCTCAATGCACGCATCCACAGACACACTTCTCTCCTCCCCACATGCATACCAACCTAATAGCCAAAATGGCAGCAAGCAGTAAATTCAGTCTTCTTGGGCCTGTAAGATATTGCTTACATTTGAGGGATGAGGGAAAATGGGTATTTGAAATGCATAAAACAGGAAAAGCAGTCACGGTCTATATGAGTCTGGAGGCGTAAGAATGAATGGGTTGGATACCTTTTGTTTGTTCTTTTCAGGGCCAACACTCTTCTCCCTTCCATGTCCCTCTTGTTTTGGGTGTGCCTTTGAGTTTTACATGGTGGCAAGGAAAATAGCAGGTAAAGGGGATATTTAAAAGGTTCTTGCACCTTTGAGCTTAAAAGGAATGTAATTTTTAGTGGGGATGAGTAAATAAAGAAGTTGTCTATACAATTAACAAGAGGAATAGTATATAATCTGCTGTTTATTACTAATCAGGTACCTTGTATTGGTGCTTCTGATTTACAAAAGTTGGCTTCATTTATGAAGCACCTCAATCCCTGAGCACAGGGAAGCTGCTATTGACCCTGGTGCCCTTCCAGCTGTCTGTTTTCCTACACGGAAATGTGGCTAGAAGCTGAGAAGTTTATAGCTCTGCTGGGGTGGAGCTGGTTAGAAGCGTAGGCCTGTAGCCTTTTGGAAATGTAGTTTGAGGACCGAGCAGCTATTTTGTTGGAATCATTTTTGTCTGATTAAATTAAAGAACGTTGTAAGCAAGCAACAAAAACGTAGACTGAGCAATGACATTTATCACACACCTTAGTTCCATGATTATTATTTTTAAATCAGTAATGATTTATAGTCATCTAGTTTGCTAACACTTGCTTGGGACACGATGAAGGAGGAAAGGCCCTTTGGAAGAAATGAGGATTGGGCAGATTTAAAGTAGGAGAGGGGCATGGAAGGGTGGGTCAGAGTGGGCGTTCCTTAGGCTGCCTAAAAGGAGGCGTGGAGGTGAGAGAGAATGTTAGTGGCACAATCATACAATATTAATGCGGGGCTGCTGCTCTATCTTTCCAGAGACCTTCACGTTTGGTAGCTTGTTTCTGTAATGGACTTTTTCATTCCTTTATCTTTTCAACTAGATGTTTTTACATCACCCTCATTCGGTCCTACAGCAACACAGTCCAATCCCTTTCCGTACCCACTACTCCCACCTTCTCTTTCTCAGCAAGTAGAGGCTACCCATATTGTTGGGGCGTGGCATGGGGTTTTTTTGTCCTTAATTATTCTTAATTTTAATTTTTAATTAATAATTCTGGTTGATAAATCTTTCCCATGTGACTTTTCGTCTGGGCTCACTTTGCACCATTTATCTTCCCCACAAGAGAAATCTCACTTTCGTTATCCTACATTCCAGCTGGGACCACCTCTTTCTACCCACAGATTCTTCTCTGATGGTGATGGTTATCAACTGTGGTAGGAGTAGAGCAGCAATCTCCAAAGTCACATCACGAGTTCTGCATAGTCAATAACCATATCAGTAAGAAATATTCTGGGTAACAATTTTCCTAAAATGCCCGGCAGTCTAAATGCACAAAGATTGCCTTCGGTTTTTACCTGCATTAACCTGCTTGCCATTCTCTTCCACACAATACCTGAAACTCCACAGTTTCATGCCTATTTCATTAGTGATAAGTAATGTAGCAGGCAGGTAGACCTGTAGGGAAGAGATCTATAATGAGCGTGCACTGAAGCCAGAGTTACAAGCCTGTGCTAGTTTGGAAGCAGTACAACCCAGCTTGCACTGGTGTCACACCAAACTAGATTCCTCCTGAAACCTCTTTCACCAGTCCCACTCATCATATTGCTGTGCCCATTTCATGCCTAAGGACTAAATAAACCCCTCTGACTTCATCTTGCTACTCAATGGAGGTGTAGCTAACCAACCTTGAACACTCCACCTCAGAGAAGGTGAACACTCTCCCTGTTCTCCCAACATACTATTTTTATCACCACTGTGCTACAGCTGATCATCATTGGCTTAGGGAGCAACGGGACATCCTGGTCATTCCTGAAACCAAGGGCTGCACTCAAAGAAACAACAAGTGGAGACTTAATTTTTTTCAAGTGGAATTTTTTTTTAAAGTAAAGTGCACTTAACTTTGAGAGGGGATTGAAGCCTACAAGGCTATCAGGTATCTATTTTTCCAGACGACAGATACACACAAAAATCAATGGAAGCTTCCCCAAAATGCCCTACCAATGTGAGTCATCCATGACCTCTTGAAAGGTTGGAAAGATATGTCATTCTCTGTTCCTATTTAGGTCTCAGAATATCTAATGAAACTGCTAACTAGAGCATCAGTGGTGACTGGGAGCCTCTTGTAATCTCATGATATATGTCCACTACAAACTGGACTGTGATGACCAGCTTATTTCATATCAGCCATCATAAAATTATCAGGCACTAATAATTTTCTGCCACTTCTACCCCAGGCTACATTGTAAGCAGTGAGCTACAGAGAAAAGTCTTTGCATCCTAATACCAACCCCTTGAACTATCTAGCTGCCCCTACCATAAATTGGAATTCCTGTTTGCCAGGTATATATTTTCTGCATTTTTAAGAGATAGCTTTTGCAGTTTTAATATAGAAAAGCAGCACAGAGGCATACAATGGCAAAATGCAATACTAATGAATTGCAGGTTTTGTATAAACTCAGTACTTATCAGACACTAGAACAGGCTCTCAAAATTTAAAGAAGAGAAATAATCAACAGGACTGCCATTTTTTCATTAACATTCGAAATGCTGAACTTGTATAACAATTGTGAAATCTCTCTTCTTAGTACTGCAAAGAGACATCATAACAAATCAGAACAAAAAATGCAAAACTAGTGCAGTTGAGAAGGACTTGATCTAAAACCTAATGACATCAATGTAAGTTGTTCTATTGATTTCAGTGGGCTTTCAATCAGGCCCCAACTACACAATTTAAACAGACTGTCCAGAGTTTCTCTCTGTAATCATCCGATTGAAAGCTAGCTGCTCATATTTCCTCTTATGTTTTGCATAGAGCCCATATTTTAAAGACAAAAAAAACAACTGACCCATTATCCCCTTGAGTCTAACTCCAAATCCTATGCAGGTCAATGAAACTCATATATATGCCAGGCCACAAAGCAGGTATGTTTTACACCAGGTTGTATCCCTGCAGCGCGCACACAAACACACGTTTTAAAATCTGACTGTCTTACCTGGGTCTGGGCAAGCATTAGATGCTGACCTCCATACACAATGATTGGCTATCAGTGCCTGCTGGAAAGTTGTTCTCTGTTATCTTCTCCAGGCCCTGTAACAAAGTTATTTTTGCATTAAAATGTTACTTAAAAACATTAAAATGAAGACACAAGAGACCATTAGTTTCATTTTCTAGTAATCTGAATAGAAATGTTTTTCTCCTTCTGACGTCTTTTCCTTACAACTCTGCCCAAAGTCTTTTAAAGGCCTTAACTAAAGAGCAGTCTAGACATTCCAAAGACATTACAATACCATGATGAATCTGCCCTGCAGTTCTTCAGAACCTTTTTGCCATACAAACCTTTGGGAGCTTATCATTGAAGCCACATTAGTCTTGATTTAAGGTCTTTTGACACATTATTACAGCACTCTGCCATCACTTCACACCTGCCATCCTGTCAATGGGGGGGGGGGGGGAGGGGACACACCAATTTTGATGTCAATCAACAAATCCTCAGGGAGGTGTAACCTGTTAGAATGGATTACCCTTTGCCCATTGCGATTTGCAGGCTTTGAATTTAAAGGACATATGCCAGAAATAATTAAAGACTAATCTTTATTGTACTCACATATAAATGAAGGCATTTAGCACCAGCACATTTATATTGTCTGGAAAAATAATACGGATGAGTAGCTGATTCTTGTAGTACTACTGTTCCCATTTCTATTAATCAAATGTGTTGGCTGGAGGTTAAGATCCGTTGCCCACACAGTGCAAATATTTAGAGTACTAGGTATGACTATAACACCTGTATTAAATGTCCTGCCACAAGTACAAATGATACCAGCATGGAATACTGCCTAATCTGCAAAATCCTTAGCATTCATTGCTTCTGGGGAGAGAGACGATGTTTTTAATAGAAACAATGAAATGAACCTACTATTGAAAAAAAAAGCAACAACCACCAAACAATATACAGAACTTGGGTTCTACCCTTATGCATTTTACTGGTTGGGGGGGGGGGTGAGTGGGGGGGGGAGTCTGTAACTCTGATCTTACCCAAGCACTGCACTGAATCACCTTATCTTACTCAGTAACTACTCTGTTTTGCCTTATTCATGGCATCATGGCATTCATCTGAATAACATCAACCTCGAAATCTGAATTCAGGATCTAAATCCTGAGCTGTGTGAGAATTTTTCTTTCCATACTAGGTTTTCAGAAAAATGCAGTAGGAAAGAAGCACTAACACAGCTTACTTGTACTTGTTCACAACTCATCTCTGGGAAGCAACATCTTGTCCTTAGACTGACCTTAGAGTTTACACGCTAAAGGGAATAGCTACAAAATGAGACTAGCTCTGAAGTAAATAACACAGCAGGCGGGGGCTATATAGCCCAGACAGAACTAGAATAAAACAAATTAATTATATTGTAAATTTTTAAGCTATTGCACTTTATTACTTTACATCTACAGCTTGTTTGGAGTAGAAATGGGATAATATTGGACTACCTTTTACTTGCAGATGCAAGCACATTAGGTACCACTGTTGTGGTATCTAATCTGAAAAAAGTGAGGGTGCATTGTTCAATGCCTGGATTTATTTACTCAATATATGACTCGCATTAGCATTCAGCATCACTCCCACAGAATGAGAGACACTCCTCCCTCCAAAGAAAGCATGACCCCTTGCTGCCTCTCTCCCCCAACCACCCAGGATATGTGAAACCTACAGAGATGTGTTAGGAAGAAGGAAGCAATTGCTCTTAAACTGTGACGTAAATCTTTAGAGAGTAATACATCATACTCCTGGAGAAGCAAATACAATGTGGCAGGAGAAAGTGAGTGTTTCAAGATCACTCTGGTGATTAGGAGCCGCATACTGCCCTTAGCCTGTCCTTAGCCACATCACACTGTCACCCAGAGGAGATAAGTCCACCCATGGATTGAAGGCATTATAAAGGTCCTAGCTAGCCAGGATAAATCTGGGGATGGGTTTAGGTATTACCTTAACTGGTTACACTGAAAGAGTGATTCGCTGTTAACTGCCCTTATTTCTTTTTAGGCAAGTTAGTTCATAACAAATGACCATCATCTGCACCTGGAAAGCTGTTCCCATGTCCTGAGGGCTTACTGGGGACCAGGGGTGGGGTTCTTTGTTAGGTTCAGGTTCACATTTTACACAAAGATAAGAGTGAAACTGCATTGAGCCATGTGTTTTTCCTCCCTTCTCTGGTGCCATCTATCTCTCTAGATACTCTGATTCCTCCCTTCCATTATCACAGCATCTCAGCACATCCAGCGGATACTTGTTTTACCCTCATTTCTGCTTCTTTCTATCTCCGTCTCTCGCTCTGGAAGTGACTGAGATGTGATTCTTCCGTGCATACCTGTCGGACCTTTCGCCTCTCAGATCCAGCCAGCTGCACCTGTTGTAAGCATATTGAACATGGGCAAGTGGACAGACCCAGATTTTAAAGCATGGTTAAAATGAAAAACAGTGCCCCAATTTCCATCCAAAATACAAAAACTTTTCTGAGAAGCATTCCCCAGGTCTCCCTAGAGGGGCATGTCACATTTGCATAAGCACTTTCAGTTATCACCAGCGTTCCCTGCTTGGGGAAAAGCCCCAATCTAAATGGTTGTAGCTAACAACTGGAATTTACCAGCTGATTCTGCTTTCACTTACACAGAGGTAAGTCAGGAGTAGCCCCATTACAGTAACACTGGTGTAAATGAGATCTGAATCAGGCTCTTGGTTTGAAGCTGAACAGAGCAAAATCTTGTCATCCTAGAAGATTGCCCAATATGCTGTGACATTTAATCAACTGTTTGACTATGGGTTCACCTCCAGTGTCTGTAGCAAAGTGAACATGATTCCCCTCACCTTGCTTCAAATCACACATCACTTTTCAGTGCAGTCTTACAGAGCTCGGTTATAGCCTTTTTTCTGAGAAGAACACAGTAACAGAGGTCAGCTCCAGTCATGAATTTTATGAAAGGTTTGCTGGAAACCACATTAAATGGCAACATCAGTCCATACATCAGCTGTGCAGTGGTCTTATTCCAAGACTGTGCAGCTGAGTGATTTGCAAGGTCCTTGCATTTCATGGCCATCGTTTTCAAACAATGTCACTTGCCTTTGTATCAGACACTTGAGCTGCTTCAGAGGACACCCGGCTTTCCCTGTGATAAAATATCAGCCCAAAATGTTTTCTCTGGAGATGGGCCAGAAACCACCCCCCTCAAAAAGATCCAAACAATCTCTATCGTTGGAAAAGATTGGATCTGAACTTGACAGCTCCAGCCTGTCTCTAGTTTCTGTTCATGGAGTTACTCCAAAGCACAGGGAGGTTTGGAGGGTAAGACAGAAAAGAAACTTCAGTCGCTATTCCAGGATTCAGAAATATAACAAATTTGTGCCAATTCCTTATACTTATCACTGGAATCAGCCTCTTCTATGACCAGGCCAATCTAGCAAATATCTAATTGCTCCCTTGCACCAGACAAGTACGTATTTTGCACAAATGATTAAAAGTACCTTGCTATTTGTATTATTATTTATTATACCTTGCATTTTGCTATTCATATTTATTATTCCTATTCTGATAGCTCCCAGATTGGGGATCATTGTGTGAGCCTCCACATACATAACAGAAAGATAATCCCTGCCTGAAAAAATTTACAATCTCTAAATATGACAAGATAACAAGAAGTGATTAAGACAAACAAATGGGGAAGGCAGTAGGTAAACAGTGAAACAATCCTGATTGGCTTACTAAGCAGAAGTGTCAGCAAACCCTGCATTCAGCCATTACTGTAATCACTGTGGTCACAATGCTGCAACCAAGAGCCAGGGCCATCCCTATGGGTGTGTGGGGCCCGGGACATAGGTGCTGAGTTTCTAATCTGCTAGGAGGTGCTCCCCACCAGCTCTGCCCAGGCCCCACCCTCACTTCACCCCTTCCCCCAAAGCCCCACCCCTGCCCTGCTTCTTCCCAGCCCTGCTCCACCCCTACCCCCTCCCCTGAGTGCGTTGCGCCCTCACTGCTCTCTCCCTTCCTTCTCCACTGGCCCCAGCACCTCCTGATGCTGCAAAACATCTGATCCATGGCAGGCAGTAGGCGCTGAGAGGGATGGGGAGGCGCTGATCAGCGGGGCCCACCGGCAGGCAGGAGGTGGGGGGGGAGGGGAAGGGTCGGGTGTGTGGGGGATCCTCCTCGCCGTCCCCTGCCCGTTTGCCTCTCTGCCCTTCTCCCCACAATTTTACCGAAGCGCAGGGGCCCCCAAAGGAGGAGAGCGCCCCAATTCACCATACCCAAGGTACGGCTCTGCTGAGAGCACATGGCCAGACTCGTGTGCTTGTGCAATGCCTTGCTGGCTTCAACAGGCCACCACTCCAACTCAGCAGTCCTCCCGTGAGCAGTTAATGGCAGACTGAAGTCCCTTAGTTATTTTAGCTGGGGCAGGCAAGTACACTGTGCTGAGAAGTGTTCCTGTTGCATTTTTAAGGCAGAATTAGCACAAGGTGGTGTTTCTTGTCTCTGAATACTTATTTTAGGGATTAACTTTGGTCTGTGCTCATCATGATGTCATTGGTTGCTATGGGCATGGAATGGCAATGGACCCTATCCTGGCAATATTATATAACATTTCCATGGAATAAGCATCAAGGTGCAAAGCAGGTCAGGGTTCTCCTGTGCTAATTCTGTACAAATGTAGGATTTGTCTGGATTGTGGGAAAAATATAGATCAGCGGTTCTCACTGTGGGTCGCGACCCCGTTTTAATAGGGTTGCCAGGGCTGGTGTTAGACTCGCTGGAGCCCAGGCTGAAGCCCGAGGGCTCCAGCCCTGGGGGGCAGGTTACAGGCCCCCTGCGCCTGGGAATGAAGCCCTTGGACTTCAGTTTCAGCTCCCCTGTCTGGGGTGGTGACTCAGGCTTTGTTCCCCGCCCCCGCTGGGCGTTGGGACTTGAGTGGACATAGGCTTCATTGCCCCCTCCTGGAGTTGTGTAGTAATTTTTGTTGTCAGAGTGGAGTCACAGTGCAATTAAGTTTGAGAACCCTTGGTATAAATGTTCCCATGAAAATCCTACATCTTACACTAGTGTGCAAGGACAGGCAGGGCAGAAAAGGTGGTGGAGTAGCACTGTATGTAAGGGAGCAGTATGACTGCTCAGAGCTCCGGTATGAAACTGCAGAAAAACCTGAGTGTCTATGGATTAAGTTTAGAAGTGTGAGCAACAAGAGTGATGTAGTGGTGGGAGTCTGCTATAGACCACCGGACCAGGGGGATGAGGCTTTCTTCCGGCAACTCGCAGAAGCTACTAGATCGCACGCCCTGGTTCTCATGGGTGACTTTAATTTTCCTGATATTTGCTGGGAGAGCAATACAGCGGTGCAGAGACAATCCAGGAAGTTTTTGGAAAGCGTAGGGGACAATTTAGGGGCAAGTGCTAGAAGAGCCAACTAGGGGGGGAGCTTTTCTTGACCTGCTACTCACAAACAGGGAAGAATTAGTGGGGGAAGCAAAAGTGGACGGGAATCTGGGAGGCAGTGACCATGAGTTGGATGAGTTCAGGATCCTGACGCAGGGAAGAAAGGTAAGCAGCAGGATACGGACCCTGGACTTCAGGAAAGCAGACTTTGACTCCCTCAGGGAGCGGATGGGTAGGATCCCCTGGGGGACTAACATGAAGGGGAAAGGAGTCCAGGAGAGCTGGCTGTATTTCAAGGAATCCCTGTTGAGGTTACAGGGACAAACCATCCCGATGAGTCGAAAGAATAGTAAATATGGCAGGCGACCAGCTTGGCTTAACGGTGAAATCCTAGCGGATCTTAAACATAAAAAAGAAGCTTACAAGAAGTGGAAGTTTGGACATATGACCAGGGAAGAGTATAAAAATATTGCTCGGGCATGTAGGAATGAAATCAGGAGGGCCAAATCGCACCTGGAGCTGCAGCTAGCAAGAGATGTCAAGAGTAACAAGAAGGGTTTCTTCAGGTATGTTGGCAACAAGAAGAAAGCCAAGGAAAGTGTGGGCCCCTTGCTGAATGAGGGAGGCAACCTAGTGACAGAGGATGTGGAAAAAGCTAATGTGCTCAATGCTTTTTTTGCCTCTGTCTTCACTAACAAGGACAGCTCCCAGACTGCTGCGCTGGGCATCACAACATGGGGAGTAGATGGCCAGCCCTCTGTGGAGAAAGAGGTGGTTAGGGACTATTTAGAAAAGCTGGACGTGCACAAGTCTATGGGGCCGGACGAGTTGCATCCGAGAGTGCTAAAGGAATTGGCGGATGTGATTGCAGAGCCATTGGCAATTATCTTTGAAATCTCATGGCGAACGGGGGAAGTCCCAGATGACTGGAAAAAGGCTAATGTAGTGCCAATCTTTAAAAAAGGGAAGAAGGAGGATCCTGGGAACTACAGGCCAGTCAGCCTCACCTCAGTGCCCAGAAAAAGCATGGAGCAGGTCCTCAAGGAATCAATCCTGAAGCATTTACACGAGAGGAAAGTGATCAGGAACAGTCAGCATGGATTCACCAAGGGTAGGTCATGCCTGACTAATCTAATAGCCTTCTATGATGAGATTACTGATTCTGTGGATGAAGGGAAAGCAGTGGATGTATTGTTTCTTGACTTTAGCAAAGTTTTTGACACGGTCTCCCACAGTATTCTTGTCAGCAAGTTAAAGAAGTATGGGCTGGATGAATGCACTATAAGGTGGGTAGAAAGTTGGCTAGATTGTCGGGCTCAACGGGTAGTGATCAATGGCTCCACGTCTAGTTGGCAGCCGGTGTCAAGTGGAGAGCCCCAGGGGTCGGTCCTGGGGCCAGTTTTGTTCAATATCTTCATAAATGATCTGGAGGATGGTGTGGATTGCACTCTCAGCAAATTTGCGGATGATACTAAACTGGGAGGAGTGGTAGATACGCTGGAGGGCAGGGATAGGATACAGAGGGACCTAGACAAATTGGAGGATTGGGCCAAAAGAAACCTGATGCGGTTCAACAAGGATAAGTGCAGGGTCCTGCACTTAGGACGGAAGAACCCAATGCACAGCTACAGACTAGGGACCGAATGGCTAGGCAGCAGTTCTGCGGAAAAGGACCTAGGGGTTACAGTGGACGAGAAGCTGGATATGAGTCAGCAGTGTGCCCTTGTTGCCAAGAAGGCCAATGGCATTTTGGGATGTATAAGTAGGGGCATAGCGAGCAGATCGAGGGACGTGATTGTTCCCCTCTCTTCGACATTGGTGAGGCCTCATCTGGAGTACTGTGTCCAGTTTTGGGCCCCACACTACAAGAAGGACGTGGATAAATTGGAGAGAGTCCAGCGAAGGGCAACAAAAATGATTAGGGGTCTGGAACACATGACTTATGAGGAGAGGCTGAGGGAACTGGGATTGTTTAGTCTGCGGAAGAGAAGAATGAGGGGGGATTTGATAGCTGCTTTCAACTACCTGAGAGGTGGTTCCAGAGAGGATGGTTCTAGACTATTCTCAGTGGTAGAAGAGGACAGGACAAGGAGTAATGGTCTCAAGTTGCAGTGGGGGAGGTTTAGGTTGGATATTAGGAAAAACTTTTTCACTAAGAGGGTGGTGAAACACTGGAATGCGTTACCTAGGGAGGTGGTAGAATCTCCTTCCTTGGAAGTTTTTAAGGTCAGGCTTGACAAAGCCTTGGCTGGGATGATTTGATTGGGGATTGGTCCTGCTTTGAGCAGGGGGTTGGACTAGATGACCTCCTGAGGTCCCTCCCAACCCTGATATTCTATGATTCTATGATTCATCTGAGGGAAATTAATTCCCGTCACCACTGTTACACAAATAAAAAATAAACACAACACCTCATGCGAGGGCGACCAGATGAAATGGACAAAATATCGGGACACATGTGGGAAGCAAAAAAAAAAAAGGGGGGGGGGGGCTGGAGCGGAGTTGCCGAAGCAAAAAAAAAAAAAAAAAAGCCACAATATCAGGACAAATGGCATCCTGACCGTACATTGGTCGGGACGTGGGACAAAGAACTAAAAATCGGGACAGTCCCAATTTTATCGGGACGTCTGATCACCCTACCTCATGCTTCCGGGTTCAATTTGGTCTCTAACTAGTAGGGATTAGGGTGAGAGATTCAAGGGGGCATGGATCAGCCTACATCATCCTACTGTGGGGTTTCTTGCATCTTCCTCTGAAGCATCTGGCACCTGTCACTGCCAGAGACAGGATACTGGACTAGATGGACCACCAGTATGATCCAGTATGGCAATTCATGTGTTCCTAAATCTGAGTTTTTGGGGGATTATCACCCAGGTTGGATATATGTTTTCCCATTGCTATTTTTAATCCCTAATGATCATTCCCAGTACATATTTTGGGGCTTCAATAGACTAATAGAATTAGTATATTTGAAGGGATCTTGCACCTTTCTAAAACCTGTCATTGTGGCTAGTAGCACCTGCTGAGATCCTGTCATTTAGTTTCATCAAGTGGTTGTCTATTGGCCCCATCATTTAGCATACCTAGTCTCCCCAGGATCATTTTCAAGTACAAATTAGGACTAGGAACCTAGAATTTGCTGATGAGATGCACACAACAGAACACTGCTGATCAAATGACCCTCAGTGGGACTTAATGTGGCAATGTAAAACATTTCTCAGCGAAGTTACACAGATTCCCTTGCTAACGTTGCCAACTCTTGCAATTTGATCATAAACCTAGTGATATGCTCTGTTTTTCATAAAGCTCCAGCTCCCAGAGTCAGGGTGATTACATAAGGATTAAAAAGAATAAGTAAGTTTCTAGTCTATGGAGTTGTGCAGAGGAACACTGGAAGATGGGCAGTCCAAAGGCTTACAAACCAGAAGCAAATAAAAATAACCCCAAAATTATTGTTTTTAAATGTAATGATTTTTAAGCCAATCAAGATTTTGACTGATGATCTGTGAATACCTTGGGTTAGGAATCCTGCCTTCCCCATACCATACTCTGTATTATTAACTGCAGTTATTGAAATGATAACATGAGAATGGATCTGCCTATAAGGCTGTGCGATACATTGCATGTTTTTTATAAGAAGTTACTCTGGAAGTTGTAGAGGTTAATTGCTTGTCCGGTCCCCCTCTCACCGCCCTCCCAAGTGATCACCAAGAGTGGCAGAGTGTCCTGTGACACCTTATAGACTAACAGACGTATTGGAGCATAAGCTTTCGTGGGTGAATACCCACTTAGTTGGATGCATGTAGTGGAAATTTCCAGAGGCAGGTATAAATATGCAAGCAAGAATCAGGCTAGGGATAACAAGGTCACTTCAATCAGGGAGGACGAGGCCCTCTTCTAGTAGTTGAGGTGTGAACACCAAGGGAGGAGAAACTGCTTTTGTAGTTGGCTAGCCAATTCACAGTCATTGTTTAATCCTGCGCTGATGGGGTCAAATTTGCAAATGAACTGAAGCTCAGCAGCTTCTCTTTCAAGTCTGGTCCTGAAGGTTTTTTGCTGCAGGATGGCTACCTTTAAATCTGCTAGTGTGTGTCCAGGGAGGTTGAAGTGTTCTCCTACAGGTTTTTGTATATTGCCATTCCTAATATCTGATTTGTGTCCATTTATCCTTTTATGTAGGGACTGTCCAATTTGGCTGATGTGCATAGCAGAGGGGCATTGCTAGCACATGATGGTGTATATTACATTGGTGGACGTGCAGGTGAATGAACTGGTGATGGTGTGGCTGATCTGGTTAGGTCCTGTGATGGTGTCGCTGGTGTAGATATGTGGGCAGAGTTGGCATCGAGGTTTGTTGCATGGATTGGTTCCTGAATTAGAGTTACTATGGTGCGGTGTGTAGTTGCTGGTGAGAATACGCTTCAGGTTGGTGGGTTGTCTGTGGGCGAGGACTGGCCTGCCTCCCAAGGCCTGTGAAAATGAGGGATCATTGTCCAGGGTGGGTTGTAGATTACTGGTGATGCGCTGAAGAGGTTTTAGCTGAGAACTGTATGTAATGGCCAGTGGAGTTCTGTTGGTTTCTTTCTTGGGCTTTTCTTTCAGCAGGAGGCTTCTGGGTACATGTCTGGCTCTGTTGATCTGTTTTCTTATTTCCTCGTGTGGGTATCGTAGTTTTGAGAATGCTTGGTGAAGATCTTGTAGGTGTTGGTCTCTGTCTGAGGGGTTGGAGCAAATGCGTTTGTACCTCAGCGCTTGGCTGTAGACAATGGATCGTGTGGGGTGTGCGGGATGGAAGCTGGAGGCATAAAGGTAGGCATAGCGGTCGGTGGGTTTTCGGTATAGTATGGTGTTAACGTGACCGTCACTTATTGGCACCGTGGTGTCTAGGAAGTGGACCTCCCATGCAGATTGGTCCAGGCTGAGGTTGATGGAGGGGTGGAACCTATTGAAATCGTGGTGGAATTCTTCCAGGGTTTCCTTCCCATGGGTCCAGATGATGAAGATGTCATCAATGTAGCATATGTAGAGAAGGGGCGTGAGTGGACGAGAGCTGAGGAAACGTTGTTCCAGATCAGCCATAAAAAATGTTGGCATATTGTGGGGCCATGCAGGTGCCCATAGCGGTGGCACTGGTCTGGAGGTATATATTGTCACCAAACTTGAAATAATTGTGCGTGAGGATAAAGTCACAGAGCTCAGCAACCAGTTGTGCTGTGGCATCATCAGGGATACTGTTCCTGACAGCATGTAGTCCATCTGTGTGTGGGATGTTTGTGTAGAGAGACTCTACCCCCATGGTGGCTGGGATGGTGTTTTCTGGAAGATCTCCAATGCATTGTAGTTTTCTCAGGAAATCAGTGGTGTCACGGAGATAGCTGTGAGTGCTGGTGGTGTAAGATCTGAGTAGAGAGTCCACATATCCGGACAGTCCTTCAGTGAGAGTGCCAATGCCCGAGATGATGGGGCGTCCAGGATTTCCCGGTTTGTGGATCTTGGGTAGTAGATAGAATAAGCCCGGTTGGGGCTCTAAGGGTATGTTGATTTGTTCCTGTGTTAGTGTAGGGAGTGTCCTGAGTAGATGGTGCAGTTTCTTAGTGTATTCCTCAGTGGGATCTGAAGAAAGTGGCCTGTAGAATTTGGTATTGGAGAGTTGTTTGGCAGCCTCCTTTTGGTAGTCAGACCTATTCATGATGACAACAGCACCTCCTTTATCAGCCTCTTTTATTATAATGTCAGGGTTGTTTTTGAGGCGGTGGATGGCGTTGCGTTCTGCATGACTTAGGTTATGAGGCAAGCGATGTTGTTTTTCCACAATTTCTGCCTGTGCACGTCGGCGGAAGCATCCTATGTATAGGTCCAGACTGTCATTTCAACCCTCAGGAGGAGTCCATGTGGAGTTCTTCTTATTGTGCTGTTGGTGGGAGGGTATGTGTGTATAACCAATAGAGGTTAGTCCCAGGGTTGAGGATAGGTAGGTAAAACAACACTTAACGGACAATTTATAGTGTTAGGGCCCAATCCTGACTTCAGTATGAGATGCACATGCACAGGGCTTGCAGTGCTTGGCTCTAAGAGTTTCCTAGGAAGGGATCAGTGAAGTTTTCTGAAGTCGTTCTGAGTTAACAATAAGAAAGATCTCAGTGAAAGGCTGAAATCAGAGAGAATTAAAGCTGTGATGCTCTAAGAATGACCAAACTTTGGGTTTGTTTTTATGAAATCAAAACTATCTGCCAATCTTGCAAGCCTAGAAAAGCTTAATTTGTAGTTAATGGAGAAATTAACAGGGAGAAAATATCAAGGCATCACACAGGGCAGCACCCTATGCCCCTTTAGTTCCTTGTCAACTGCCTGAGACTCCCTAGCTTATCATTGTGGCCTTAAGAGAAGTTCCATCAACATGGAGAGGCCCTGCGGGCAATTTTTATGTATTGTCTTAACATATAGCAATTTTAATGAATAACTGGTCATACTAAAAATAGTAGTGTGGCCACGGCAGCATGGGCAGTGGCTTGGGCTAGTCGTCTGAGTATGACCCAGGAGATTGGGCAGGATTGTATATGGGTGACTAGACTGGCTACACTACTGTTTTTAGGTGCTAGCTTGAGGTGAACTAGCTTGCTTATCTCAACCCAAGCTGGGATTTACACCTCCCAGCTGCTGTATGGAAAAAAGGCTATGCCTCCACTGCTCTGCCGTTTGGACCTCAGAAGTGGGAATAGCAGAGCGCACAAAAGGGTTACGCTGTGACTCCCCTGTATGGATGCTGCAGGAATAAGCTAAAAGGTTCTTCTTTGCACTAACCTAGGCCTGTTTGGAGAGGACTACGCTAACCCAAAGTATGAACCTTTTAGCCCACCTCCACATGGGGGAGTTACAGCACAGCACTTTGGCATGCACTGCCATTCACACCCCCGTAGTCTGAACTCTGGGGCATTGTAGATAAGCCCACAGACTTAGACTGCATCAACTTTCCCTGGTTTTCTGCAGGGTTTATAGAGGAACACTGAACATCTCTCCCAGCCTTTACAGATCCCATTCACAGATCCCCAGGCCCACAGGGCTCTATCAAGTGTCCAAGGGGTAGGGAGCACAATGCTGCAAGTATAATACCAGTGCACCATCTGCCTCCAGGGTTTGGAATGAGTTTTAGTTTTCCTATTCGAAGGAATGGGAAGAGGAAGTTTCCACGTGCACTCTCACTGCTAACCAAGACAGCTGTGCATTACCTTTCCAGCTTCCTTCATTTTTGTATATTTGCATTTGCAGATTTTCCAGTAATTACTTCAGGTGCCTCTAAAAATAATCTACTACTCCCCATGGCACCATTTTAGTAGAGTCATGGGTTTTGTTGTTGTTAAGCTTTGGTCTACCTCACCAACTTAGCAGACAAACTACAGGCATTTTAGGCTTTTCACCAGGAGCAATGAGTTTGCGAACTGCTACATGCCAGAGTTGCCATCTCTGGAGACTGGAGTGCATATTTAGAATGCAAAATCCTATTTCCTATGAACACAGAATGGGAAGATTGGTGGACCTCAATCCTTCCTATGCCCATCTTGTGACAGGATAGAAACTACTTGTGTAGAATATGAGTCTCTTACCCTAATCAAAGAGACCCCTATTCATTTCAGCAGAGGAAGGTAAAAAATACCCAAGGTCCAACAGATATGATGTGGGATAATATGCCAGTTGAGTAAACTGTGTACTTAGTTTAATCATGAGCAAGAATCACAAAAGACATCTAACCCCATGTATACTTTAAGAAATCTTGTGTATCCAGGAATTCTTATTGTCATTCAATCCTACTTGGATTGAACTTTCAATACCTCCTGGGATCAAAAAATATCAAGACAAGATGGGATTTGCTATTTCATAAGACCTTTAGGACTTCTGATGTCCCTAATGGTCTACAGAAGTTGATGATCAAGCCTGAATGAAGTATTTGAAACAAAAGTAGGTATTTGAGTGGGATAACTTGAGTAAATTTCAGTGCAATAAAGGGTCTCTCACAGTTGTAACTTGGTATCTAGCCCAGAAAAGTACTAAAGCTCAAAAGCTGTTATTTTCTGATGATGCCTATTGGGTGTCCTAGTTGTAATGAGTTGTTGCTCTCAATCTAGCTCTTCATGCACAAGTGTCCACATTACATAACCATCACCAGAGTTAGGGCAGTCTACACTACGGGGCTCAGTCTACCTAAGTTACACAACTCCAGCTATGTGAATAATGTAGCAGGAGTTAACGTACCTTAGGTCAACCTTTTGGAGTGTGTACACCATGCTGGGTCGATGGGAGAAACTTTCCCGTTGACTTACCTTATGCTTCTCATTCTGGTGGAGTACCAGAGTCAACGGGGAGAGCGATCAGCAGTCAATTTAGCAGGTTTTCACTAGACCCACTAAATCGACTCCCGGTGGATCGATCACCGCGTGTCAATCCTCTGATAAATGGAGACAAGCCCTTAGCATTAGTTGGTGTGCTTGCTGTTAGTCAGCACGGAGCAGGAAAAGGCTGAATAAATATGGAGATTTCATTACCTTCTTGCATCTATAGGTGAGGCCTCCAAGTCATGGACAGGGCACCTTGATAGGGGAGTTTGAGGAAAATTGCTCCACTGGTACCTGTGCTGTAGCTTTGCTGTGGATACAGAGAAAATTTGTATCCAGGACTGGTGCCCTTTGCAAGCGTCTGAAAAAGAAAATGTGTCTTGTGTAAATGTAAGTAGTGGAAAAAAGTTAAGAATCTATTATCTCTTTCATGATATGTATGGCTTGAAACATAAGGAAGAGAGAGAGTGAGTGTTCCTTGTAACGCCATTGGGCATTCTGTGCTCAGCCCTCCCTCCTGAAATAAAATACAACACTGAGTTGTTCACATTGGTTGTTTGATGTATGCTTCTGCTCTCCCTCATCATTCTAGTATGATTCAACAAACATTAGAGAGAAATTTTTCTGTTTAAATTCTTTACTGCAACAGAAGTAAATATCTTATTTTTATAAAATACATTTCTTAAAGATAAAATACAATTCTACAACACTCTTTCAGATAGATTTTCTATAAGTCAGATAGCCTTGTTCAAATAATGGACTCTGAACATAATCCATCTTGAGCCTTCACAAAGTACAGAACTTGCTCTTATTAAGGTACTCTGTTATGAAGCTCAGTGACTGATACAATGAACAGTTTTTCAGCTGTGCAGTGGTTGCTACTATATGTCTTCTGGTTGAATGAAAAGGCAATTAAGAAGGGAACTACTGAACAAGAGACCAAAATGAAATTATACTACTTTAAAGAGAGAGCATCATTGCAATGGCATTTACACTGTCACTTCATTACAATAAAATAACAAAGTAAAATTAAATGGGACACTGCCTAGGCTGATGGTATCAACCTTCACACTAAGAAGTCCTCTATTTTTATAGCATTTCCTTTGATCTTGCAACATTTATTCACCAAGAAAAAACAAAACCAAACCAACCCCAACAAATGAAAACAACTCCTCCATATCCCAAACACATTACAGTTGCATAAGGGATTAAATACAAGCTTCTCATCTGGATGACCTGCTCTGGTCTAGAGCTGGGGAAAGTTTTCCAAATTTACATTTCAAATTTTGAAGAAAAAAATGGACAAAAATGTTTTCCATTTTTCTAGCTCTACTCATAATAAACCCCGAAAACCCATCTGTGTTCATGTGCACTTCAGAGTCATGCCATGCTGTCCTTTCTGAGCAACCAGCCCCCAGGTACAAGTTAGTGGAGAATCAGAGACACATATGGGAAGGTAAAATGAAGACAAAAATAGGGAAAATAAAAACCAAAATGTGACATACCATTCATAATATCTGGGTTTTGTCACTATGTGTTCATTTGAACTATGTATTGTAACCAGCAGGTCTCCTGAGTCATAGAAAGCTGAGTTTTTCTATAGTTTTTCACAAAGGTGTAGTGAAATAATGCCTAAATGTTGCTCTTGGAGGCCCTGATTCAGCAAGGTACTTAAGCATGGGAGTTGAGTTCAATGGAACTACTCACATGCTGAAGTGTTGATGACTGAATCAAAATCCCAGATCCAAGCACTTGTGAATTTTAAACTTATCTTCGGCTTGGTTTCTGCCACTTTTAGTCACATTGATTCATTTCTTGGGAAGTCCTATTGGAAGTCCAACTCAAAAGGGGTGGCAGAACTGGAGCCTCTTATTTTGGTCTTTGATTATAGTGAAGTAGTGGTTTGAAATTAGGGTTGATTGTGCAATTCCTTCTTTGCCACTTGTCTTAGCATTGTTATTGTCGTGAACCCCCAGTTAGCTTTCCCTTTTCAAAATGGGGGACAGAAAATGATAATTAAGCACAGCCAGGCACAGTGCTTACTACCATGCACAATGCCATTGGGCATTTAATGCTTTATGGCCCAAGTTCTGCCTCCCTTACTCAGGCTGAATAATACTTTAATCCACAAAAGTTCCCACTCATCTAAAAAGAATTCTTTGTCAAGTAAATTATTCAATGACAGTAAAAGTGGCAGAACTGCATCCTTTAAAGGCTTATCAACTCCCCCCCCCCCTTTGCTTTAAAAAGCATACCCTTCAATAGAGTCTTCAGTTCTTCATCAGATATCTGTTGATGAAAGTTTCACCTTACAGATCCTTAACATGAATTCTTATGGAGCATATTAAAGGCTAATTCATTTATGTCCTCACATAAGCATTTGGGGCCAAATCCTCAGTTGACCTGACTCAACATAGGTACATTGAAACCAATGGAGATATGGCCATTAACATCAGCAGAGGCTGTTCTACATTTCACAGCTTATCATACCAGATCACACCTTATTTTTTCTATATTGTTTAAAAGTTATTTTTACTACACAAATAAAAGAAATCTTTATGCAGTAAATGTACCTTTTTATTTCTGAAAGTGGTAGTGAGGGAAAGGGGAGCTGGTATTTTATTTACTTTTATTAACAAAAGGATACATTTAAAATTAGTTTTCTAATTATGTAAGGACATAACACACTGATGTAATGGTTGTTAAAGCTCAGAAATTAAATGGCAAAAGCCAAAACACAACCCAGAGTTTTTAGAGCAATCTTAGAGCTTGGAGAATTCATAAACCAAGTAAACCTTCTGACATAACTATAAAATGTGGTATAAACCCTAGGAAAAAATAGCCATCTTGAAAGGGTAACAGCACTTTTATGAGAATTTCAACTGCACCATGGCAACATCAACCCGTCAAAGCAAATGAAGGGCAGTAAAAGTAAAATTAAAAATGATGAAGGGGACACCAGCTTGCTAACAGCTTTCCAAGCTGTAAAGCTTTCAAATGTTATCTCTTCATTGGTTTGTTCAATCACACATGCCGGCAACTAAGCTTTATCATATTATGTATCTTTCCCATCACTGCAGGCTGCCAGGTTTTGATGGACCTGTGCTTAAAAGAAAATATCCTTTCCCCCTTCCTGCTCCCTCTCCCTCTCTTTAATCCCTTCCCTATTCTTATTGGCTCTTCTATAATGGTGCCAATAGTGTCACCTACCGGCAACAACAAATACAGCAACAAGGACCGGAATTTGCTCAAGAGGCTATTCACCAGCCTGCCTCTTCCTCCCCAATATGTTCACAAATACTCAAGGATCTATCCTTTTTTGTTTTTCCCCACAACCCGGAAACAGCGGTGGCTGCTATGACATTCTCATAGCCGAGCCTACAGGAGCCAAGGAATTCTTTGTTAGTCCCTCCCTGTCTGTGCCCTATTAATTGCAGAATGAAATGGCAACCTGTTTTGTAACTATGCTATTCAATTCTATGAAGCATTTTGGGATACAGTTGGTATGAAAGAATTTGCAAATTAAAAGCCTAATCACACAGCTGTTCTATATATGAAACCCCTACTGACTTCAATGGAAATTTCATGCAGGATCAGCCCCTAAATTTTTATTTGATTGTATTATACATGACGGCATGTATGTTAAGGAGCAGGAAAACTCAGGCTGTTCTTCTGGACCTTTGCTATTGTCATTTCTTTTTTCTTCTCCCCTGCCCTCCCCCCCTAATTAGCTACACCATGATTCTTTCACCTCATTTTTGAGTATCTTTATAATCCAAATGGCATTAAATCAGATCCTAAACATTAAGCATGTTTTGTTGTTGTGTTGAAGAGATCAAATGCACCAAAACAGAGGCATTGGAGGAAAGAGTTAGTAAATACAAAGCTATTAATGGAAACCTTATTTAATTAAAGCCATATTTTGAAGGACCTTTAATGGAAGGTTTTAGCTTTCAAACAACCAGACTTATTGAAATGTAGATTCTTCTAAAATGTACCTGTGAAAGCGCCCTCTCTTGGCGAAGAAAATCTTTGGTGTCTTTTACACTTCTTGTCTCATTGTAGAAGCTGTACATTACGCATTTGTGGGCAGGGGGGCTTCTGAGAATTTTGTTACAAAAAATGCACTATATGTGATTTGATCTGTTTATTACAGCAGCTCTTTTTTGTTTTTACCATTCTTCCAAGCAAACAATATGACTGATCCGCATTACTATACCGCCTCCAGGCTAACCCATAAACCATCATATAAATGGAATTAAATAGCACTGTATATCTGGCACAGTTGCATCAAACCCAAAATTGTGGGAGAGGGGTTTTTCAGGTGCCACAGAAAGACACATTGGGAAGCTGGAGGAATGTATACTCTGATTGAGCATAGCCCTGTAGAGAGGATAACACCTTGAAGAGTTATGGCTGTAGTTCTGCCTCTCGGGGATGCCTCTAAACCTGAGTTTTGCTATAACAGGTTTTGCTTAGCTAAGGCAAGGAAGATGCTTTTCAAGGCAAACCAACAAAAGACGTGTGATTTAGACTTGAAATAGCCTTAATGAGACCCCCCACTTGCAGTAGGAGAGTGTGCCTCCCTCACTGTTCCACTCACTACCTTAAACATTCTCTTTTGCTTACCCTCAGTTGTAGTGACACACAGTTGGGGCCTGCCCCAAAGACCACTGAAGTCACTGCCTTGTAAGACCCATTGAAGTTGATTGCTTTCAATGGGTTTTTCAATCAGGCACGTAAGGCAGTCTGGTCACTGAAGAGGAGAAAGTAAGAGACACATTCTCATATCAACTTGCCAGGTTGAGGCTACCCTTCTTAGTTGTAAAGAATGTTTTAAATAAGGGTATCTAAGGACCTGGACCTTTTTAATTGTTGCAACTGGTATTAAAGCAAAAGGAAACACACCTGGTAGAATCTACTCCAAGTCTGTTTTGCTATTGACTTCAAATAAGAGTCAAGCTGGCCCATTCTATATAAAATGTCCAAGGGGTCACTGACATTCATATTTTGACATCATGTTCAATACGTCCCAAGGAAACAATAGCATATAATTAATTTGGGAGGCGCACTTTATAGTCTCATGGTAGGGAAAAATGTACTATGTTTATTTGATATCCACAGCAAATCTCAGCTCAGCCATTGTCCTTTCTCTGTTATCTATCCAAAATGAAACCATCATGCTTCTAAAATTATGTTATGCATCTTATTTTAATGTGATATCCAATAATATTTTGTGAATTTATCATCAGTCTGTCAACAAGGAGAGGTATTTTACTTATTCTTCCACAATACATTTTGATGATGCAGTGAATGAATAATCAAGGTGAGCTAAATAAAATTGTATTAATATCAATTTACTCTTTCATTAAAGTGCATTTGGAAGGCGACAGAGCTAGGACCCCCGGGTTCCATTTCTGACTCTATGACTGAATCACTGTGTTACTTTGGGCATGCCACATAACTTCTTTGTGCCTGTCTCTCCATCTGTAAAATAGCCTTTGTAAAGTACTTTGAAATTCTCAGATGAAAGGTGCTGTGTCTATGCAAAGTACTTTGTATTATTATTAACACACATACCCTTGATGTATTATCTAGTATTCAATTTACAATTTTAAAGTGAGATCCTGGAAAATATCCTTTGACCCAGCATTGAGCTCAGTGTACTATAATACACACCCTATGATAAATGTGAGTCAGTTTTTCAGCCAGGCCACAGTTACAGGGACTGCCTTCATCAGGATTTACAATTATTGCCATTTCCCACTTCATGTATTGGTTTTCCCATCTGTAAAATGGGACTAATGAGACTTTAAAGCACTTTGATGTCTGTGGAGCAAAAACTCAGAATAAATAGGACACATGCTGTGGCAGTACAAACTTCCCCATTCTGCCCTCCTAATATGCCTCAACCTTGACTTAGAGAGGGATCACTATGAAGGGAAGAGAAGAGGACAGTTCATTTTCCATGCCTGTTATGTTCTTGGACTAGTAAATGTGAGACTGGTAGTGCCAGTTGTGGTGATAGCTTCTGCTATCTGTGGACACTTCTCCACCAGAAAAGAGCTGTTGGTCAGTACCAACACGGGCTGGATTCAGGGTTGCAACCTATAAGCAAAAGGTTCCAAGTCCCATTACCAACAACTTCATCCTTATGCCCATGGCGATAAGCTATTACTTATCCCCAACAGGGTTTCATAGACTGATTATGACTGATACCTTAGCAGCCTTTAATACCACACTGCAGACCACACACATTTACTATAATGTCTAAAGACTTGAATGTTACTGTCAGCATCTTCGCTTTCTCAGCGATCTCAGTTTACTACTTTAGGAAACTACACAGCTGTTCCTACCACCAATCTATGAGGTGGTCCTCAGGGCTTCATTCTTGTACCAGTTCCTTTCAGCTTCTCTGTTTTACTGCTCTGAGCCATCATTATAGAATATGGTCGGGGCTCCCACTGTGTCACAGATAATAACTGGGTCTATTTGTCCTTTATGTCAGTTTCTGGCAAGGCAGCCTCCATGCTGTCTAGATGCATAAGTGAAACTCAGACTTGGATGTCCAGAAACTGGCTTTGTTTTAATCTAGCTAAAGACTGAATTGCTGTTGCTAGACATTAGGTGAAATATTAAGTTATGTTTAAGGAAGTATTAGCTGATGGTTATGTTAGACATTTTAGGATTATTTTGAACCCTTTATATTTCCTAACCAAGCATATTACTGGCCTCAACAGCTCAAAATTTCTCATATCAGAAATGGGACCAAGTGACATTCACTTTCCATGGCTGATGAAGAAATCCTTATTTATGCATTAATTTTTAGCAACAGAACTACTGTAAATTACATGTATGCTGTTCCCCCTAACTTCACAGCTGTATACATTTGCTTTCCAGCAAGAACAGAAAACAGCAGATAGAATTCTTTCAATAATCAAATTTTTCTCACATTACAATGGGTGCAGCATTGGCACCTGTTAAATTATGTACATTTAAATTTTAGTATCATAACAAAACCAGTCTTACTTAATGATTAAGGTCAGCTGCCAAACTACTGCACTGGGCAGCACAGCATGGGGAGGAGGTGACCAGCCCTCTGTGGAGAAAGAAGTGGTTCGGGACTATTTCGAAAAGCTGGACGAGCTCAAGTCCATGGGGCCGGATGCGCTACATCGAGAGTGCTAAAGGAATTGGCGGATGTGATTGCAGAGCCATTGGCCATTATCTTTGAAAACTCATGGCAATCCGTGGAAGTCCCGAACAACTGGAAAAAGGCTAATGTAGTGCCCATCTTTAAAAAAGGGAAGAAGGATGATCCTGGGAACTACAGGCCAGTCAGCCTCACCTCAGTCCCTGGAAAATCATGGAGCAGGTCCTCAAGGAATCAATTCTGAAGCACTTAGAGGAGAGGAAAGTGATCAGGAACAGTCAGCATGGATTCACCCAGGGCAAGTCATGCCTGACTAATCTAATTGCCTTTTATGAAGAGATAACTGGCTCTGTGGATGAGGGGAAAGTGGTGGACATGTTGTTCCTTGACTTTAGCAAAGCTTTTGACACAGTCTCCCACAGTATTCTTGCCAGCAAGTTAAAGAAGTATGGGCTGGATGAATGGACTATAAGGTGGATAGAAAGTTGGCAAGATTGTCGGGCTCAACGGGTAGTGATGAATGGCTCCATGTCTAGTTGGCAGCCAGTATCAAGTGGAGTGCCCCAAGGGTCGGTCCTGGGGCCGGTTTTGTTCAATATCTTCATAAATGATCTGGAGGATGGTGTGGATTGCTCCCTCAGCAAGTTTGCAGATGACACTAAACTGGGAGGAGAGGTAGATACACTGGAGGGTAGGGATAGGACACAGAGGGCCCTAGACAAATTGGAGGATTGGGCCAAAAGAAATCTGATGAGGTTCAACAAGGACAAGTGCAGAGTCCTGCACTTAGGACGGAAGAATCCCATGCACCGCTACAGACTAGGGACCGAATGGCTCGGCAGCAGTTCTGCAGAAAAGGACCGAGGGGTTACAGTGGACGAGAAGCTGGATATGAGTCAACAGTGTGCCCTTGTTGCCAAGAAGGCCAATGGCATTTTGGGATGTATATGTAGGGCATTGCCAGCAGATCGAGGGATGTGAAAGTTCCCCTCTATTCGACATTGGTGAGGCCTCATCTGGAGTACTGTGTCCAGTTTTGGGCCCCACACTACAAGAAGGATGTGGAAAAATTGGAAAGAGTCCAGCGGAGGGCAACAAAAATGATTAGGGGTCTTGAACACATGACTTATGAGGAGAGGCTGAGGGAACTGGGATTGTTTAGTCTGCGGAAGAGAAGAATGAGGGGGGATTTGATAGCTGCTTTCAACTACCTGAAAGGGGGTTCCAAAGAGGATGGATCTAGACTGTTCACAGTGGTAGCAGATGACAGAACAAGGAGTAGTGGTCTCAAGTTGCAGTGGGGGAGGTTTAGGTTGGATATTAGGAAAAACTTTTTCACTAGAAGGGTGGTGAAACACTGGAATGCGTTACGTAGGGAGGTGGTGGAATCTCCTTCCTTAGATATTTTTAAGGTCAGGCTTGACAAAGCCCTGGCTGGGATGATTTAGTTGGGGATTGGTCCTGCTTTGAGCAGGGGGTTGGACTAGATGACCTCCTCAGGTCCCTTCCAACCCTGATATTCTATGATTCTATGATTAAGGAGTTGGTCAAAAACTCTGATTGCTATCCTTATTAATATGTTGCTTGAACCCTCCCATGGGATTTCAGAAGAGTTTTTTTTCTAAATGTAAACACAAATGCTTGGTGGAAAAGCTCAATAATCATGTTTTACGTATTCAGGAGTGGTGGCAGGAAAGTAAAATCGAAGTGTCATATTATACACACAAGAGATTTGTTTTTTTTTAAAGAAAAACTTGAGGTTTGCTATTAACAATCCTCCATGCTTTATTTCTCACTCTCCAAAACACAGATATACCCAACTTCCTGTTAAGTATTCTAGGTAATGCAGTCAGGGCCGGCTCCAGGCACCAGCTTTCCAAGCAGGTGCTTGGGGCGGCATTCAGAATGGGGTGGCAGTCCGTGTCCCATGGCAGCAATTTGGCGGCAACTCTGCCACTGTTCCGGCAATTCAGCGGCGACTGCTTGGGGCGGCAAAATTGGTAGACCCGCCCCTGAATGCAGTTCAATATTTTCTTGTACTAAGAATTATTAAAATTACAATTACCATTGGTGGGTATTTATAACACAGTCCAGGACATTGCAATAAGTAATAAAATAGTCTTTAAAGACAGGCATCTCTTTATTTGGAGGTGTGAGATGCACAGATATTAAAATTTGCCTTAAAATATGTTTTAACAGCTTCTGTCTATCTCTGCCCATTAACTATCTGGAGGCAATCACCCTTACCATATTCCAAACCTTAGCTTCCTCTAGGATTTAAAGGTAATGCAAGTCAATAGGCCCAACCCAAGGTGACACATCTTGTTTGGAAAGCATTAATTTAAACAAAAGCAAAAATATACAATTCCAAGGAATTTTCCAACTGTTAGTTTCTCAAACCAAAGACTCGGATGATTTACTCATGGAAGAGATTTCCATCTTTTTAAGTCTAGCTAAGAACCTCCCCTGCCAGGGTATCAGACAAGAATAACTGCCCCCTTTCCTTTGCAGAGTGCCCTGTTGTCACCTATATGTCAATTAAGAATGAGAGGAGAGGACAAACAAAATGTAGATTTAAACCAGTTTGGAATAACTTGATGGTGACCCAAGAACCTAAAAGATCCACAGGTCAAACTTCATGATATCTGAAGAAGCCTATATCTGTGTGTGTGACATACCAGGGTACAATCCAGACTAATGAGTAACTGTGTCACTCCAGCCATGTAACCTGGGGTGCCTTTTACACAGGCTTACTACTGTTGTCTCCAACCAGGACTGGTCACAAACAACCTCCAGCATGTAAGTCACTCCCAACTCTGTGTGTGTGTGTGTGTGCGCGTGCGCGCACGCTACAGCCAGCCATCCAGCCAGACCTTGGCTCTTATCAACTTTAAAAATTACCACAGGGTGACCCCAGCACACTCCCAGTCCCAGATTTTCCCCCAGAAATGTATGTACTGTATTGGCCTGCCCTCTCCTGGATAGTTAACATATCCTGAGTCTGTTATTCCTTTAAGGGAATAATATGCACACAGCTTGTTACCTCAAATGGAGTTACCAAGACACTTCACTGGATTAGATAAAACATTAAAATAAATATAACAACTACAAAGAAATAGATTTAAGTGAGTACAAATAATGAGGCATCAAAATCAGAAGTGGTTACAAGAAAATTAAAGATAACATGCTTACTGGTACCTAACTTAACAAACAATATTAGATTCAAAGCAAATTTCTCTCACCACATGCTTTCAGCAGTATTACTGACCAAACTCTTTAGCTCAGGTCCCCTCCCTCAGAGTCCAATGGCTGCTTCCTTTGTCACTTCAGGTGCAATGAATGCAATGGGCAGGGGGAGTGCGGGAGAGAGAGGTGTTTCTTGGGTCATCTGCCCCTTTTTTAAATAGTCCTGTCCCCGCTTTGAGAAGCATTCCCGGCTGGGAGCAAGGTGACAGCAGTCTGAGTGGAAGGAAACTCCACAGTTTCTTTGCTAAGATATAGATTTTGGCCCTGCCCCCTTTCCTGCCAAAGAATGGGCACTTAGCAGGTAAGGCTCCATCAGCCTTGTTTACACCTGGCTGAGGCATCAGCTTGCCCTTTGTCTCCAAGGAACTCGCCAGACTTATTTGGAAAGCATACTTTTAGTTATGATTTCAGTTTACGTTTATAACTTCACACATAATGCTCCTACGTGCATTTTGCCATGATATTATAGATCAGCAAATTATGAGTTTTTAAAATGATACCTCACAAGACACGCCTTGACAAATACTATTACAACAGTGTGTAGGGTGTGAACACAGGGGTATATTCTGTCAGAATATATAAAATCTTACACCTTAACTGAGAAATTGTACATTTGTTTGCCTGGTGAATCAGATATAAATTTCTTTATGTGAATGATCTGTCTTCTTCCTCTAATGTGATGTCTCATCACCTTGATCAATCGATCCATCAGCCCTCACAGAGAGAGCGTCAACCACAACACATCATTCATATTGTTCTAGCCAGTCCTTCAGCTACACACTGGCCAGGCTGTCAGTGGCACCAGACACCCAATCGGCATAGCACACCACAGCCCAGAACCCATAAGCCATAAAAGATGTGAAGTGAACAGTATTCAATATGAACAAAGAATGTATGGATTGTATCCACTGGATATAGATGACTATAAGGGATTTTGTTTGTTTACTTTGTAAATTATTCTTGCATTCTAGAAGTGATAAAGAATCTATAGGGCACTAGAAGGAAATAAGGAATGTTAAAAAATATTATCACCTAACCAGGGTATAGCTTTGGAATATTAAGAGAAATTGCTTAAGAAGGGGAATCCAACAGATAATCAGGGCTAATAATGAAATACAGTCCATGAAATGAATCAAATCCTCTGACAAAAAGAAACATTGAAGAAATGTATTCTATACTAACACCATCTGCTGAATATTTATAGAAGCAACAGAGAAACGGAGAAGGCATAAAGCTGAGACACATTTGGCCAATAGGAATTAGTGGGTTTCTGCTTCCAGGGAGCTCAGAAATCAGGGTACATAACACTGAGATTACTATGTGGGAACCCAGAGTTTTCTAAGCCCCCTCTGGATAGCATCTTCCCTTGTTCAGGGTCGCAGGAATAAGAGTTTTCTTAGAATTGACCGGACACCCATCCCAGCCATGTGACAAAGACACGCTCCACATTCTGGGGTTAACAGGAAAAGAAGTGGTGACATTTCAGTTCAAAGATTGTGTTTCTTCTTCTATTCTTTAATATAAATAACTGATGATTACCTTGCTAAGTCGACACTCTCCAGTGAGACCTCAGGTAACCATATTTTAGATTTTAACTAATGCTATATGCATGCCTTTCTTTAGAAGTCCAAACAAATTGGCCTAAGAGAGATTGGAATCATAACTTGAAGCAACTGCTTTTGATATGCTAAACTCGTCCCTTTTGGACCAATCCATTTCAATAGCGGGGACCACACTCTTAACAGTGCCTTTAAGCCAAGTACATCCTTACTCCTTGGAGAAATACTAAACGGTTGATAAATGTGTTAGGTCCCAAAGAACTGATTATCATAAGTAAATGTAATATGAAATCTTAATACTCTGAAATGCTTCTTGGTGTAACTGCTGAGCTTCAACCATAGTATTTGACAACTGCTCAAAAGACTGTATTGGTGTGTCAAGTACATACCTAGAACATTGATTTTTTCTGCACTTGAGTGGTAAACTGCTGACTGTATAGTGATGTGGTTCTGGGTGAATTAATAAATTGTTGATTGGATAAGAATAACCACATGTGCTGATCTAAGAAATACTATTAAAGTTAAAAGTTGACCTGAAAAAAAAAAAACCCACTAGCATTAATTTAGAAAGCTAATACAGTACTCCCTGGACTCAATTTGATGAGCGTTATAGCCAGGAATGGAATCTAGTAGAATAACCCCTTTTTATTGTTAAATCTAGTTCATTAGATTTCAGCTTTAAAATCTAACTGGTGACTTGGCAAATTCACAAATTTGACCCCCTTTCATGCTTACAGAGGACAAGAATTGGGATTTAGAATTGTAAAGTTGTCTCAAATTTTAAGTATGCTAACTCCATCCCGCTTGAAGAATAGATGATTAGCATTCATATATATTCTTATTTCCATTCCTGTTTATGGCATGACTCTATATACAAGTTACATATATTTATGCTTTGTATTTTCTAATGGTAAAATTTGATTAATATTTTAAATATTAAACCAAAAAATCTGGCTCCTACATACTAAGCTTTTCATTGCCTAAAGGGGTCATTTTTAAACTGGTATTTGGGACTCACTTGTGAATCTCAGGGAACCAATAGCAGACGTGTTTTTTCTCCTGTGCACCTATGTTAGCGACAAATGCTGGAAAGTGGAGTTAGTAGTGACATTTTCTATACTTCAGATGTCTGCCATGAGTGAAACTAACACACACAATCCTAGAGATGGACATATGCACTCATATAGCATCTCATTTAAATTAATGTGTTTCCACACAGGAGCAAGGGTCCACACCACAGGATTCTGATAGAGGGTAGGAGATTAGTTAGCTTCATTCCCAACACTGACATGAGGTATTCCTCACTGTAAGTACAGGCAATATTGCTGGAACCAATAATATTTCTAAAACCACAATTAATATTTTAAGTGTGACCACTCTACTCCTTAAATCAGATTTCACTCCACTGTTCTAGTGATCAATGGCCCAATTCCATGCCATACCAGAGTAAATCTGCAGTAACAGAAGACAGAAATCTGTTCCAGATCATTTGTGTCAGACCCCCAAAGCTTAGGAAATGAGATCTCAGGGATGAAGTTTCCTCTCATAGTGCTTTTAGGAATAAGGTTCAAAGATTTCCTTTCAATCAACCCCACTGAGCTTGATTTCATTTTCTTATGTTTTTATTGTATAGCACCTTGAGATGTTCATCTGATAAAGTGCCCTATAAATGGGAATTTTTATTGCTATTGTCATTGCACTTCTTGGGTCCCAAACTATATGTTATTGTCACATCAGTGTTTTAGACTGGCTGGTTTCTTGTTGTTGAGGTAAGATTGATCAGTTCTGTTATTCTTCCCAGTGAGAACAATATATTTTGTAATTATTATAGAAATCTTTTGCAGAGCTCTACATTTGGACTGTGTGCCTAAGCACAGAGTTATGCCTCTTCACACACAAGTCTGTGTTTCAGACTGGGGAAAATTATATCCTAGAGATAAGTAATAACAGAATGTGACTTCACTCAAGGCCAACTTTTTTTTTAATTCAATAAGCAGCCCACAATGAAAATTCCACCTGGTCTACAAAATTACTAAATGTATTTTTCTTAGACAAGCAAATCAGAAGTCTTTGATGAGATGCGCAATCAACACAAACTATCACCAGGCACTATCAAAATGGATTTGGACTTAAATGATAAATAAGGAGCTCGACAGAAGTGTTTTAAAAATCTTTATACACTAAGTGGGATGGGTTTTTGATTTTTTTTAATGCCCTTTATCCCCACATTTCCTGTACTTTATTCATCATGGTATCACTTGGTTAACTCTTTAAGCTGTTTCTTGAAAAAACAAGGGGCGAAACTGATCATTGGTATCTCTCAATGAGTCCAAATTTGACTTTGTTACACCAGCACAACTCCATGATAGCTGTGGAGAATATGGACAAATTTGGCCCACTGTGAGCCACATTCAGTTAAATTCAACCTGAAAGAGGTGGGTAAATGTCATGGCAGTTTATGGGTCAAATTTAATAGGGATGTAAATAGTGTGGTAAAATACACGTCAAGTGCATACTGCTCAGAGAAATAGTGTAAGGGACAAAGTAGTTTAACTTATCCAGCCATTTATGCCAGTGCTGAGTCTCACCTCACGGCAAAGAGTTGTATCTTAGTTATACTAGGATAAATCCACAGTATTTCCATCTAAATCAAACCAGTAACTTAAGATTTATACCAAGGTAACAGAGTAGAATCCCAGATAGAATTGCCTGGGGATTTTCTGACAAAAACAGGTTTTCATCAGAAAATGTCCATTAGTCAAAACCAAAATGTTTTGTGGGCACATATCGGTTTTGATGAAATTCCAACAAAAACCAAGCAGATTTCAGCCAGAAACCTGCCTGCTTTCCTATCAGCTTATCTAGTGGGCTCCTGGTGATCCCAGAGCTCCCAGGGTCTGCAGCTCTATGGCAGCTCCCCAAACATGTGGACTGGGACTGAGGATGGAAGGGCTTTCAGGGTTTGGGAGTCTAGAGCAGGCCCGCCATGCAGAGTATCCCCATGGTCACAGACCTCATGGTTTCCAGGCTCAGTGGAGGATGGGAGCCTCAGAGCTTGGGTTCAGGCTCAATTTCATTTTGAAATTTTCTGGAGGGGAAAAAGTGTGTCAAATATTTCAAAATGTACTTTTTTCAGTGGGAAAGTGTATTTTTTTCAGTGGTAAATTAAAAAAAAAATAAAAATTGATTTTTCATTCAGAAATGAAACAGGATTTTTTTCAGCATTTCCAATGGAAATTCTAATGTTTGATGAGATCAAATTCCAAATGATCTCTGCCCAGTCGACAGACAGATATACTTTTATTACTTTTTTATTCTTGTACCTCTACTGGCTCTGAAATGCCATGGTGGATGGAGCAAATTCCTTTCTGTTTCATGCATAGTGGATAGTATTTTGAAATCAGTTCTAAATTCAGACTGGGCTTGATTCTCAGTTGTTAGCCTCTCTTGATATTGACATCAGTGGAGCTGATTCTGAGGTCCCAGGTTCCAGGTTGAGCTTATGGTGCTGGTCAATTGAAAAAAAAATACTTTTTTTTACTTGCAAACCAAGCACATTTGATATGAAAGTCATCTGGAGACAAATACAAAGCCCTCCTTTCAGAGCTGCTTTCCAGAGCATTGCCATATGCTCATCCTAGAGTGAGCAGGTGAGTTATAGCAGAAGGAATTCCAAGAATTGACCTGCAGAACAAATACAGGTTAAAAAAAGCATTTGACTTTTCATCACAGTTTTAGCATTTATTTCCTGCTGGAAGATGGAGCAGCACCAAGAGGAACACACATTTCATAAGAACGGCCATACTGGGTCAGACCAAAGGTCCGTCTAGCTCAGTATCCTGCCTTCCAACGGTGACCAATGCCAGATTCTTCAGAGGGAATGAACAGAACAGGCAATCATCAAGTGATCCATCCCGTCGCCCGTTCCCAGCTTCCGGCAAACAGAGGCTAGAGACACCATCCCTGTCTACTAAATTTCCAACTAAATTTAATAGGAAACTTGGGATTTCCAGACCCTGCTTCAGGCCCCAGATATGTACAAAGAGCAAATAGGGTACGATTTTACTTTTTAGCCATCAATGCCGCATAATGGAAGTATAACCAATCTTAATTCCTTTCTCTGCACCTGTGATGGGATTCTTTGTCCTTCAGAGAAACTTATTTTGTTTAGTGGGGACTCTTGTTCTGCTAATTGCATACACTCCTGCATGTCTCAGAATGGCAATTACGTCCAACTGGAAAACAAGCAGGTTTGTTTTCTTCATCAGAGCATTTTTTGTCAGGGATCTCGAGCATGGGATAAGCACCTGATCTTGGAAACCTCTCCCAAGATGACACTTACACCACACAAGGTGTCCACAAAATTATGTATAACTCCAGTCAAGCCCAGTACTAATTATTTCACAATGGGTCTTCAGTATGCAAATATTTCAATGAATGCAGAACTTTTTATATTGTATCAGACCATTCAGCCATCATGCACATTATCCTGCTTGTGCTAGTGACTTGATTCTTCAAAGAAAGGAATAAAAACCTGTAATACTTCAACAATGCAAAGCTTTACATGCTAAGGAAAGGAAAGGTGGATGGCTCTGCGCTGAATTGTCTTATTTCCCACTGAAGTACATTGAACCACCAATAAGGCAACCATGAGGGTCGGAATACAATTTCCAAGAGATATGGCAAATTAATTTTCAAAAGTAGCTAATATGACCTGGATGCCTTCAGATTTCAGCACTCTCCTTTAAGAAGCTAAATATCTATTAAAAAAATCCAACATGCAAGAGTTGTAACTTGCAATATATTCCACACAATTCAATATAAGTATCAATTTATAATAGGCATTACATTTGTTGTTTGACATCTCAGCATACGGTAATATTGAAACTCAGTAATCTGAACCTAATCATGTTTCTACTTTTCCCTCATCTTCATCCTCCAACCTCGATATTATAGAAATTGTTGACATTAACAAAACCCATATTAATATACTGCTGTTGTGCACGATGGACACTGGATCCAATATATAAAAGTGTAACATACTTGCTAACTAGCAAGAAGAAACTAGTAAAAATTACAGAAACATAACTGGAGGGTAGAAAGTGTTCAACAGCAGAGAATAAATAGCACCAGGGAAGAAAGTCTTTATTAACAGAGAATGCTAACTTGAGAAAGATACAAATGCCTTGTCCATTTTAGTTTGTAGATTACAAATAATATTATAAATAACCATGCAACAGTCACTGACTGCCCTATAGAGCATGTTGTAGCCAGTCTTGTATGCACACTATAATCCCATTAACATTTCCTTCTCTTCTAAGATTATCATTAGTATAGCAGTGCTGGACAACCCTTTTCTGGTCGACTGTTCCATTAATTTAGCAGCATTTTCAATTGCTTGCACTGTCCCTTTCTATGGCATTACTAATGGATAGGCTTGGCACAATTTGTTTTATTTTTTTATAATTTCAACTGGTAGTATCAATGGTTATTGTAAAGCTTTTTTTCCCCAATGTTTATTTATTTAAATTTTCACAGTTGTGGGAAATTTTGGATGGGTTAGACAATCATTATTTAATGATAGCAGAGTCAAAAAGTTAGTTTTCTAACCATTAAAACACAAATTGTCAATATCACACGTCAAAAGATACAAAGTAAATATCCTTAAATCAAATTCAAATAAGTCCTCAAGCAGCATTTTTCTTACTTTACTTATTTGTAAATTTCTATCATCAGTGGAAATATGTTTTCATCGGTTTGTGTGGGGTCAGAGAAATCGATGTTTACTGACATTTACCAATAAAAATCGAATCCTGCCATGACTACCTATGGCTAGACCACCTTAGCTGTTCTCAAACTGTGGTAAATAAATTGGTTTAAAGTATAGTCTCAGAATCAATTAGGGTTACACTGATAAAATTAGGAAGGTGTGAACCAAGTCATTTTTGAATTTTAGATGTGGTACTCTAAAGTTTTAAACAACCACTGGCTTAGCTTTTTTCTTAACCCCCTCTCATTTTTGCATTGACTTCCTAATTCTCTATCTGGTGTTGACCTCTTGGGGACAAGGCCCACTCTATAGTCTGCTAACAGCTCTGGCATCTGATCCAGTATCTGTGGAAATCTGCTCTAATTGTGCCGTGGTCTTTGGAGAGGGAGCGGGGTCTTTTGATGAGTGACAGCAAGGAGCAGCACAGATACATCCTGCTGGTGGGCTCATGGCGATCAGGACAGAAAGCACAGGGATCAGTCCCTTGGAAAAATAGCTGGAAGCTAGTTTTCTTTCCAAGGGGCTAAGAGGGAGCAGGAGACAACACAAAGTGTAGTCGTGTTAGTCACCCTCTGGAGTGATATGCCACAGGTTCAGCCAATAACCAATACCGCTCAATTTCTACCATGTAATCATTCCCAGCTCCAAACTGGCCATTAAAAATACATCTTGAAAAGCTGACTCCATGGTTTTGCTGGCTGACACTCTGATAGTGCAAAATGAATAAAATAAAAAAACTGAAACCAACGCTGACAAAAATTAACTGGTGTGGAAAGTTTCATACAAGCTCTGCACATACATGGATATGCCATAGACACAAAAAGAGGCAAATGCCAGTGCTTCAAATTTTGCACTGACTACTTCACACAGTGCTAAACATAGCGGGCCTGATCCAAAACCCATCATAATCAATCAGCGTCTTTAAACTAACATCAATGGGAGTTGGAGCAGGTCCAGTCTCACCTAGATATAAAATTGGTTTCCATACTATTTGATGGGGTTTTACTGAACTTTTATTTTGACAATATTTCCATTAGCAGAACTATTATATTATTTATGAATTTGAGATTAATGACTAAGCAATTACTCTGAAAAACACACAGTGCTGAGAGTGCAATCACATGGCAACATGTAATTACAGCACATAATTTTGCACATAGGGTTTTTCACTGCACCTTGCAAACTAAAGCGCTGCCATTTTTTTTCACGCTGAATAAGACTCCAGAGCTTCCAAACAATGCACTCAACTTCAAAACATGATTCTCACAGCTTTTGTGTTGACATAAGTGAAATGTCCAGACAGGCCAATAAAAAAGCCGAATATACCTTTTCCATTCTCTTTTATTTAGGATAGTTTGAAATGTCTTAAAGGAAGAGTTTGGAGACCAAACCATATATCTGTATGCTTCCCCTGGGGCAGCTTCTCCAACCACTGCCAGTTGGAAGATCCACTACGTGCACAGTCAAAATTTAGCAATTCATCATGTCAAAGAATAAGGAGAACTTCTCTGACTCCAGGGATCGATCTTAACACCCCAGGGGCACAAGGGCAGAACATAAAGTCTCTGAGTTACGGTTAATGCTGCCTTCTAGTAATAAAGGCCATCTATTCCACCCACTGTTGTTAGAATTCCCACCCTACTGGTTTTTCCTCTCACAAAACCAAACCAAAACAAAAAAACTCAAGAAAAGCAAAAACCTCATTTTCGTGGTGTCTGAAAATTGATCCTGAAGTTATCGAGAGGAAACAAAACAAAACAAAAAAAAGAACCCACAAACAAAGAAAAAATATTTACCAGTTATGGTTAAAAAATAACTTCTCAATAATTTTTGAATAAATGTTTGTTGCACTCCTAATTTGCAGAGTGCTTGAGATAGACAGTTTAAATTGATGGCTTGTTAGTGAGGGCTGGCCCCTTTGTGAGATGTTTTCAGAATGATTGATTTACAATAAAGTGGCTCCTGGTGGGTGCACGCAGGTGGAACTGATTCAGATCGATTCCACAGAAGCTGACTAATCAGCTGTTTAAACTGGCAGAGTGCTCAATGACAGAAACAGTGCAGCTATCATTTTCTAACTAAGATTACAAATTAACTTGTTCTGTTTATCCTGTATGCCATCAATATGGATGCAGGCAGCTGAAGGAGGTGGGATTCCAGACTGATGGGATAAAGCCTTCCCTGCAAATGTGTTTTGCAACGCTGACAATAAGTGCACAGGGGGAAATGTTGTTATATATTTATGAAACTGCTGTAAAACAGAACACTAAAATGAGCACTTGTTTAGTTAATTAATGTGGGCCCTTCAGTTAATTTGTGCAGAGGGGGAGTGGTGCTCTTTAACTATAGAGATGAAAAGGCTAAATAAATACCAAAGGCCAAAAGTACCCCGCTTTCCTCTTCCCACTGCCCACCCTGCTTCTCGGAAAATTATATACACCACCACTGGAGTAGCATCTTTGGAAACTGATACCTCCTGGAGTGATGAATTGCCATTTCATATCCACAACCATTTATCTGAAAGTGCCACTTTTATAATGACATGAAAACCCTATGGGGACCACAATAGGTGTGGGTATTGAAAGGTATCAGTAGCAAAATAGACTCTCTTCCTCCTGGGTTAAAAGTGCTTTTACCAAAACTAGTCTGCCAATCTCCAATTCAGAATGCCCTCTTCATAAAACATTTGTAGCATATGAAAAATAAAACACTTCTAATCAGGATTTTTTCTCCCCCACACAATATTGTCATTGAATTTACAGTGCTGATGAAATGTTCCACATGCACATTACTGGAAACTGAGATTTCTCAGTTTATTCACAGCAGAGGGTTTGGCAAAGGAAACTTTGCCAAACTACCTAACAAATGTGCCTCATGGAGTCTCCTCTAATGGGGAGAAAGTAAAGTGGAGTTCAGCCTCTATGATTCATTCAGTCCTTAAATTCTCTGCTGAATTTGAAAACTATTCCAATCAGTGCCAATTTTGATGGCATCTTTTGTGATGTAAAAACAGGTCCACTAGCCTGAGACCAACTCATTTCACATTCTGTAGCGTAGATTACCAGGAAACTACGTGATACCTCTCAATAACTACCAATCTGATTCAGATTAAAATCAATGATCCAGAAGTGACAGACTCCTCTCCTGATGCCAGTATCTCAAGATACCCAGTTCCCTAATTTATTTCCACCATATCTGTAATTAATATTGGACAAAGGAAAGCGGTTGTGCATCTTAAAGAAAAACAACACTAGGGTGTGCATCAATCCTACAGACATTGAGAAGAGCATTGGCCTCAGTGATAATTAGTTACATGCATCAAAGGAAAGAGAGAGCCCAATGCATCATCAGGTGAAATATCCAGTGGCCAAAATTTAAACTGCTATTTCAATGGTAAGGTGTGACACGCATAATACGCTGTTTTTCTATCATCTGTTTTCCTGATATATAACCATTACAGCTAAAATAATTAGCAAACATTGACTTCAAATTTAGTGACCTAAGAGGTACATATATGCACTGATGCAATGCCAAAGCCAGTATTTACTGAAAGCGAACGCAAAACCTGATTGTCATTGACACCAGAAGATAATATATTCTACGCTTTGTTACGTACATGTTAAATGTCTTCATCAAACTAGGTGAAAAATCTCTTCATTATGGCATGACCTTCTGGAGTGTACGGGGTTTGTTGTAATGGCAAGGGCCAGCCAGATGCAGTTTGATCCTCGCAGGAGCTGAGAACGACAGCACAAAGGGGGAATGGAACCTAGCCAAGGTGCTCCTTTCTCCAATGCCTCCTCACACCTTTGCAGCTTCAGGACGCTGTTGATGTCATCAAACTCCTGCTATAGCTATTTATGGAATCAATGAATTGATAAAGCCAAAATGGACCATTGTGATCATCTAGCCTGATCTCCTGTGTAACAGAGGCCACTGGACTTCCCTGAATTAATTCCTGTTTGAACTACAGCACAGCTTTTAGAAAAAAACATCCCAACTTGATTAAAAAAATTCCAGAGATATCACAGGCCTGGGTAACTTGCTCCAATTGTCAATGGCATTCAGTGTTAAAAATGTGTGTCCTTTTTCTAGTCTAAATCTGTCCAGCTTCAGCTTCCAGCCATTGGATCTTGTGGTACCTTTGTCTGCTAGATTGAAGAGACTATCATCATCAAATTTCTGTTCCCCATGTCCGTACTTAGAGACTGTGATCAAGTCACCCCTTAGCCTTCTCTTTGTTAAACCAAAGAAATTGAGATCCTTGAGCCTATCACACTCAGGCATGTTTTCCAATCCTTAATTTAGTCAAGTGACTCTTCTCGGGACCATCTTCAACATCCTTCTTGAATTGTGGACATCAGACCTGGACACAGTATTCTGGCAATGGTCACACCAGTGCCAAATACAGAGGTAATATAATCTCTCAACTCCTATTTACTAATCCTCTATTTACATACCCAAGGACTGCATTAGCCCCAGCATCACACTGAAAGCTCACATTCAAATGATTATCCACCATGATCCCTAAGTCCTTTTCAGAGTCACTCCTTCACAGGACAGAGTCCCCCATCCTGTAAACATGACCTGATTCTTTGTTCCTAGAGGTATGAGTGTACATTTGGCTGTATTAAAATGCATACTGTTTGCTTGCACCCAGCTTATCAAGTGATCCAGATTCCTCTGTATCAGTGACCTGTCATCCATTACTCTTAAATATTTTCACAAACATGAACTTTCTTCCTGGCCTCTGGAAGTTACCCAGTGTTCCACAATTTACTGAAAATCAACACAGATGATTCAGAGAGCTCCTCGGCCAGCTCTTTTAAAAATCCTGGATGCCAGTTAGAAAATCTCTATATTTTTATTATGGATACATTAATTGTGAGTGAATTTGGCTGCCATAATAACATGGGCCTATCAGCACTGACTTTAGCCTAAGATCATGCAAGGGAGGTGCTTTTTCACACAGCCCTCCAATGGACATTAATGTTTCATCTGTCTTGAAAGGAGATTGTCAGATATGCTAAAGTGCGCCAAGTCATGTGGCAATTTGGTGCAAAACAAAAATTCTTCTCTCAACAACAAGGGTGCCAGCTGAGCCCCCATCCAGATCCATTCTCCTACTCCTGGATTAAGTTATATTAAAATATAACGTCCCTAGTCACCTTTGCAGGTAGTTCTTGCCCACTCACAAGCACTCAGGAATCCTTTCCTTGGGAGGAAAACAAACAAAAGAAACACAATAACCATAACCATGTACCATCACACACAGTTTACAACCAACAAAATGAGCAAATCCCAATCTGTGTAGCAGGAGTATGGACAGCACCAGAGTTTCAAGTATCCGGCTTGTTGAAGAGCAGAACTCAGTCGAAGAGCAGTACCGCCACCAACCAACGACTCCACTCACAGGTCCAATCAAACTGGGTGGTATGGCTTTTCCTCCTCCTCCTGCACTCAAGAGTTGTCTGAGCCATGAGATTCTGTTTCAATGTGAAGCTACCTAATCCAGTTCTTTGTCACCAGCTCTGCCACTGTTGGTCTGGTCAGGCCTTGTGAAGTCAGCTCTGAGCCACCACTGCTATCTGGCAGGCCACTGGGAAGTCAGCTCTGCACCACTGGTCTGGTTGGGTCTTCCTGAGAAGCAGTGCTGCCAGTTCAGCTTGGTCTAGCCCCACACAATCGGTCCAGAAACAGTTCTGGATTCTGCAGGCATGGGACACCTTGGATAGAGTCCCTTCTCCATGGATTAAGCTTCCAGACACAGCCCTCCACCCTGTTTTTTTGTTTAACCAAAATCCTATTCCAAAACCAGGGTCCACTATCTATCTGTAAGTGCAGGGTTACCCACTTATTCCATCCAGGGTACACAGTTCCTGAGTACAGCTGGAGTCTGTTAACACTTATATAAGCAAAGCAAAAACAAATTCCAACTAAAGCAACAAAACAAAACAAAACATTCTTCATACCTATGTATGTGGAACTATGAATAAGCAACACCGATTCACATAAATGAGGCTGGCCAGAACTGGCTTTTCCCCTACAGATGGAGCAGAGATCCACTAAGTGTTCTAGCTCTGGGGCTTACAAAAAACAATAATGAGACCCGAAACAGTGCATATCTGCACTGCATCTCGATCCACCAGCACTTTCTGTGTTTCACATTCATGAACTTCAGATACAAAGGTATTAAGAAGGTAACATTTGGCCCATAGAAGTGGAGGTCCTCTTAGTGGGAGGCCATGTCTTTTGTTACTTTTAAAAATTAAACGCATGGTAATTTAAAAACATAACTACGGATTAAGTACATGGGTACTTGGATCTACACACTTGCAAGTTACACAGCAATTGTTTTCTTCATTGCACAATGTAATTGCTATGAAAACCACAAGATTAATTACTCTATAGTTACCTGCTATTTACTAAGCAAAATGAACTGAACGTGGCTAGTGTATGAGAACAAAACTAATTACACACAAATAATGTCCTGCAATACAGGATCCCTGAGAAACTAGCAGAATCATCCTCAGTAAAAGTCTCTTCCCTAACTGGCCTCTGAGCTGGCCAACCTTAGCAGTCCTTCTCTACATTTGGTTAACTTCTCATGTCTCCTCCTCCATTTCCTCTCATCTCTGCCGTAGAAATCGTTGTTATTCAGCAGAAGTTTCCCTGCCCACTCACAATCACTCAGGAGTCCGGGGGAATATGGAAGCACAACTACCGTTTTTCGTGGGAGGTAAGCCAAACAAAAGAAACATAATAACCATAACCATATGCTCTCTCACACAATTTACATACACCAAAATGAGCAAAATCCAAATCTTGCACCCCCCTTTCCCAAACAGAATCAACAGAATAGTAGGAGTGGAAGGGACTTTGAGAGGTCATCTAGTCCAGTCACCCGCACTCATGGCAGGATTAAATATTATCTAGATGTAAGCGGGGGAATAGTCCCGCTATTGTGAGGAACTTTTCTGGCTTCTGCACTACCCCGGTGAAGTGGGCTAGCGAAAGGATCTGAGTCCTCGCTCCCACCTCCTTAACCCAGTGGCCTCCCTGCCCTTGAGGACTCCCCTTCCACTCTCCTGTCTGGCAGAGTCCTCGTAACCCCAACAAGGCTGGACCCAGGATTCCTGGGGGGCTCGACCCCCAACCCTGCTGTGGTCACCTAGGACAGGGGCTAGGGTGTCCCCACTCCGGGGTACTCTCTCTGCACTGGGCACTTCTCTGACCCACTGACCATTACATACAAGTTAAAGGAAATGCAAGTTATTTAATCAACAATGGGAAAGGTTAAAGGAAACACATCAACCCGCTCTGTGGCAGGGAACATCACAAACAGTGTCTCTGGAATGTCAGGGCAGTTCACAGTCTGTTCCTCGTAAGTCCCAGGCCTTCTTCTCAGGCCCTGGCTGTGCTGTAGGGATACTGTGGGTTGGACACTTGCTCTGGTGGTGGCCACACGCTCTCAGGCTCTAAGTGGTAGGACCCTTCTTCCCAGTGTCGCCCCCGCCCTGTCGGGGTTACAATCCGAGCCTGGCCTGCAGAGCCTCTTGGCTGAGGCGTCTCCCTGTGCTGGGCACGCTGCCCAGGGTCCCCCTCGCTCTCCGCAGCTGCTCACCACACCCTGCTCTGGACTGGTCCAGCCCCAGCTCCACCACTCTGTCTCTGCACTGCTGCTGCTGCTCTGCCTCCAGCTCCCTGGGCTGCTTCTTTGGCCCCTCTGGCCCTGGTTGCTGCAGCTCTGCTCCCAGGACAGGTCTGCTCTGCAGGCTGCTTCTGTGACTCTGCTCCCAGCACTGACCTGCTTCGTGGGCTGCTTTTCTGGCCCCTCTGGCTCTGGTTGCTGCAGCTCTGCTCCCAGGGCAAGTCTGCTCTCTCTGGGCTGTACCTCTGGCTTTGGGGCTGCAGCTCTGCTCCCAGGACAGGGTCTGCTCTCTCTGGGCTGCTTTTCTGGTCCCTCTGGATCTGGCACAGATCTCCCCAGCTTAGTTTGGGCCCCTGCTTTCCCCTTAGCTCAGCCCCACTCCGTCTGACCCAGGCAATTCCAGCTCACACGGAGGACGGGAGCTCCCTGGCCTCCTGACTCCCTGATTAGCCTGCCCGCCCTGTCATTCAGGCTGA